>NW_010194943.1:0-1763 GCF_000695765.1 Mesitornis unicolor
TACATTTTTATATATATATATATAAATTATTTTTTTAAAGGAGAGATATGAAAGAAAAGCATATGGAGAAGGAAAGGCATCCAGGACACAAATATCTTACAGGTAAATATACTGAAAATTAAATATCCTATTCAATTATAGTAGGTTCTACAAGTATTTTTTGAGCACTGGTTCCTACAAGCACAAGAATCGTGAATCAGAATGACCACTTCCACTCTATGAGGTGAAATCAAGACCGCACCTGACTTGAGCCTTCATGCCATGTCAGTTTATTCCTGCCACACAGCCATGGTCCCCCTTTTAAAGAGGTTTATTTTTTTCTTTTAATCCTGTATCACAGTAACTCTGACACGGAGTCCTTCTGTAGTGGCTGAAGTGCACGCTGTCTCATGGTAATGCCTTGTGCCAGCTGCCAAAGACTGAATCAAGCTAATAAGCAGTGTGCTGTTGCATGCTGATGTTGACACTTCAAGGAATCACAAATATTCAGTTCAACTCATTAATCCTCTAATGCTGCTTCCCATCAATCACAGAGCTCACTGTAATTGCAGGTTTCAAAAAGCACCAATAAGATCATTAACAGAGCGATGCAGGGGACAACACAAGAAAAGGGATTCAGATGCCAACTCATTTCTGTGCAAAGCCTGTACTAATGGCTGCAGTCTCCTCACACACAGCAATGTCAAACCTTAGACAGAATTACCTGTACGTGGTCCGCAGAGGTGTAGTAAGCCAACAAGCTGCAAGAGCACACTGCAAGAATAAATCATTTCCTGAATTCAGGTACAGGCACCTCAAATTATAAAGCAATTCAGAAACTCAACTGCTAACCATTCAGTCACTGGACATTCGAGCCAGGGACCCAGTTTCACTGCTCACCTTTGGTGAACCAACATCCCACTCTGGCCGTGCTGAACAGAGCTCAGAACAGAAACAGTAAAGGCCGAGGGCAGTCTTGGCTGCAGCAACTATGAGATGGTTGAGTTCAGGATCTTGTGCAGTAGGAACAGAATAACAAGCAGGATCACAACCCTGGACTTCAGCAGGGCAAATCTCAGCCTTTTCAAGCAATTACTAGGGGAAATTCCATGGAACAGGGCACTAGAAGGTAAAGGGGCCCAAGGCAGTTGGCTTCTATTGAAGGACCACTTCTTCCAAGCTCAAGATGAGAGCATCCCAACGGGTAGGAAATCAAGAAAGGGAGCCTGGAGACCCGCATGGTCAAACAGGGAACTGCTGGGCAAACTCAAGTGGAAGAAGAGAGTCCATAGATCGTGGAAGGAGGGGACGGCCACTTGGGAGAAATACAGGACTGCTGTCAGAGGATGTAGGGAGGCAACTAGGAAAGCTAAGGCCTCCTGGGAATTAAACCTTGCAAGGGAGGTGAAAGACAACAGAAAGGGCTTCTTCAAATACATTTCAGACAAAACTAATGCTAGAGGCAATGTAGGCCCACTGCTGAAGGAGGTGGGTGCCCTGGTGACAGAGAAGGTGGAGTTACTGAACGCCTTCTTTGTCTCTGCACTGCTGGAGACTGTCCTCAGGAGCCCCAGAGCCTTGAGGCCCCAGAGGAAGTCAGGATAAAGGAGGAGTTTGCCTTGGTTGATGAAGACTGGGTTAGGGATCAGTTAAGCAATCTGGACATCCATAAATCCATGGGCCCTGATGGGATGCACCCATGGGTACTGAGGGTGCTGTCATTGCTAGGCCAGACTCCATCATCTTTGGTGTCGTGGGCAACAGGAGAGGTGTCTGAGGACTGG
>NW_010194944.1:0-792 GCF_000695765.1 Mesitornis unicolor
GGGCGTTCAGGGCTCACGTGACCCCTAAAGTCACCGCGTTTTGGGTCACTTTGGGGCAACTTATGACCCTTTTGGGGTGGTTTATGCCTCTTGGGGGCGCCCTATGACATCACAATGACATCGTATGACATCACTATGACGTCATCAATATGGGCCAGGCTGATGGGGGCGTTCAGGGCTCACGTGACCCCTAAAGTCACCGCGTTTTGGGTCACTTTGGGGCAACTTATGACCCTTGGGGGGTGGTTTATGCCTCTTGGGGGCGCTCTATGACATCACAATGATGTCGTATGACATCACGATGACGTCATCAATATGAGCCGGGCTGATGTGGGCGTTCAGGGCTCACATGACCCCTAAAACCGCTGCGTTTTGGGTCACTTTGGGGCGTTTTGGGTCACTTTGGGGCGGTTTGTGACCCTTTTGGGGCGGTTTATGCCTCTTGGGAGCGCTCTATGACATCACGATGATGTCGTATGACATCACTATGACGTCATCAATATGGGCCAGGCTGATGTGGGCGTTCAGGGCTCACGTGACCCCTAAAACCACCACGTTTTGGGTCACTTTGGGGCGGTTTGTGACCCTTTTGGGGCGGTTTATGCCTCTTGGGAGCGCTCTATGACATCACGATGATGTCGTATGACATCACTATGACGTCATCAATAGCGGCCAGGCTGATGAGAGCGTTCAGGGCTTAGATGACCCCTAAAACCACCACATTTGGGGTCACTTTGGGGCGGTTTTTGACCCTTGGGGGTTGGTTTATGCCTCTTGGGGGCGCCCTATGAC
>NW_010194945.1:0-828 GCF_000695765.1 Mesitornis unicolor
GGGGGAGGGGGTCCCCGCAACGGCCTCCACGGAAAGTTTGGGCCGGGGGGAGCTCAGCGCGGAGGCGAGCGGGTGGGCGCGCAGCCCCTCACCGCGCCTCCCGCCGCCTCTCTCCGCAGGGCCGAGGAAGAGGACGAACATTTGGAGAGGACCCTCGAGCAAAACAAAGGCAAGATGGCCAAGAAGGAAGAGAAATGCGTCCTCCAGTGAGCGGACTTCCCGCAGCGGTGGCGAAATCGCAGTGCGGCTCTTACCTTTTTAAAATGCCGACGTGAGACTGGGAAAAACAAAAAAAAAGTGTTTAAAAAAAAAACCCAAAACTTTTTTCCATTTTCTTAGGCCAGATCTAGGGTGCGCCGGGCCCCGCTCCATTGTTTTTTGGTTTCCATTCGGGCGAACTCGCGTTGTACCATGGTTTCCTTTTGGGCTCAGCTCTCCTGCCGAAGGGGTTTGAAACGAAACCACCGAGAGCCCAGGCGTGCGGGCGGTACAGGAGGTGTGCAGAAGGAGCAGAAGAAATAAAATCTGTCCTGGTTTCTGTAGCTGAGGAGGGCTGAGTTTTGAAATAAATACGTTTTTGTCGTAATAGGATTAGAGAGGGGATATAGGAAAAAAAAAATCATTGGGAATGGTTTCATCTAGTCCTGCCATATGTAATACTTAATAAGCTACCTACATTTTATAGTTAGGTCAGATCCACCCCAGTTATTATTAAAGATGTGCTGTATTTACCAGTGTTTTATTTCAGCAGTTTTACATTTCCCCAGGAGCAGAGCTCAGCTGCTCTGCTTGACTCGGGGGCTTTCTCAGGGCGCAAAGCCCGGGGAG
>NW_010194946.1:0-847 GCF_000695765.1 Mesitornis unicolor
ACACATCTTTTCACATCATGATGGCCTGAGAGCTGCTGTTCAGCCAAACTCTGCTGGTTTCAGTGGAGCTACCCAATATCCCAGTGTCTGTTTCACCATGTCCGATGTAACAGCAGTCATAAAAACAATCTCCTTTGTTCCATGTAACCTGGGTTTGATATTTAAATTTCATTTACGTGCCTTTTTTGACATCTGATGCCCCATCCATAATTTGATTAATTAAACTATTAATTCAGTACATTCAGTAGTTTAGCCTTAACAGTCCGACCCCCAAATCCTTGAAACATGAAATTTCTGCTCCCCAAGGAGCAATCTGTGCCTCAATGCGCAAACTTCTTAAATATTGCACTCCTGACCAGATGCTTTGGAAACATTACTTTGTTTCCTGTGGCAGAGAATGCACTTCTGCCTCTGCCATCGCTGGTGACACTGCTTTTTAACTTCTACTCAAATAACCTTATAGAAATCCTTCAAGGAAAAATTAGAGGTATGTGATACTGTCTCCATATGCAACAAATTTTCCTTTATAAATTCATTCATTTTTAAAATAAAACTGTCCTCTTTGAAAGACATCCTAGGCATTGCATTCTATTTTGTTCTTGTTTATTTTTTTAACCATACGTAACTGAGGCTTTCCAATCAAAGTTTATGGATCCAAAAGAGTGGGATGGAGGAGGAAGTGCAGACTCTAGGGGGTAATTTTCTCCAAAGTTATGATGCATTTTCTTAGCATCCTGGATTGATGGGTAAAAGGAGCATCAGTAGGCGAAGTGGGCCTCATAATGTAGTAAATTTAACAGAACCTCACCATTTCTCATTAATGTATTAAAATGTTAAAGTGCAATTC
>NW_010194947.1:0-502 GCF_000695765.1 Mesitornis unicolor
CCCCTGGCAACACCATTTGCCTTATCCTGCTATTTGACTGCTTTTTTTGTTCTCTTTGTTTATCTTGAAAGCAGCGTTTGAAAGCTCTTGAGGTGATAATTCTTGAAGAAGCCAAAGCTGGCTGCCAGTGAGATGTTTACAGTCTTCTGGTCTCTGTTTTCAGCCTGTGCAGGTATTTTCAAGGCCGCTGGTATTATCCCGCACTTAAAGCTCCACATCATAATGAAAGACACTTGGTACCAAGCTTCAGTTTGCACTGCCAATTTGCACAAGCTGATAACAAGCCTAGCAGCCCACCAGTGCTGTGGCCTTGCGCGACTAGCATTCTTAGTAGCAACAGCAGTGCCATTTTTACTGAGCCACCTGGACAAGAGTCACAGGCAGTATTCATCCGTGTGGTAACAGGTAGAGTTAATTTTCTGTAGATTTTCTCTATTTCTGCACAGCATCTAACAGGTAGAGTTAATTTTCTGTAGATTTTCTCTATTTCTGCACAGCATCT
>NW_010194948.1:0-1309 GCF_000695765.1 Mesitornis unicolor
GGATGGGGTGGAGCTTGGGGTGATTTTGGGGTTCTTTGGGTTAATTTGGGGTGGTTAGGGTGATTTTGGGGTGATTCTGGGTGATTTTGGGGTGGAGGGTGGGCTTCACAGTCACTTGGGGTGATTCTGGGGCGATTTTGGGGGTATTTACGGGTGCAAGGGGGGTTTTTGGGGTGATTTAGGGCCGATTTTGGGGGATGGGGTGGATCTTGGGGTGATTTTGTGGGATTTTGGATCTTGGGGTGATTTTGGGGGATTTGGGGGACTTTGGGGTGATTTGGGGTGGGCTTCAGGGTCACTTGGGATGATTCTGGGGTGATTTTGGGGGTATTTAGGGTGGTGAGGGTGCATTTTGGGGTGATTTGGGGTTGTTTTGGGGTGACTGGGGGCAACTGAGGGGAGGTTGGGGGTATTTGGGGTATTTCGGATGATTTTGGGGTGATTTTAGAGTGATTTTAGGGGTATTAGGAATATTTAGGGGGATTTTGGGGGATGGGGTGGATCTTGGGCTGATTTTGGGGTATTTTGCGGTGATTCTGGGGTATTTAGGGGTGTGAGGGTGGGTTTTGTGTTTTGGGGTGACTGGGGGCAACTGAGGGGAGGTTGGGGGTATTTGGGGTATTTCGGATGATTTTGGGGTGATTTTAGAGTGATTTTAGGGGTATTAGGAATATTTAGGGGGATTTTGGGGGATGGGGTGGATCTTGGGCTGATTTTGGGGTATTTTGCGGTGATTCTGGGGTATTTAGGGGTGTGAGGGTGGGTTTTGGGGTGACCTGGGGGCATTTTGGGTGATTTGGGGGCATTTTGGACAGTTTTGGGGTGATTTCTGGGTATTTCGGGGTGATTTTGGGGTATTTTGGGGTGATTCCTGGCTGTTTTGGGGCTATTCAGGGGTGTTTTGGGTGATTTTGGGGTATTCGAGGTAGTTTGGGGTGATTTTGGGGTATTTTAGGGTAGTTTGGGGTGATTCTGGAGTACTTTAGATGAGTTTTGGGTGATTTTGGGGAGTTTTGGAGTGATTTTGGAGTATTTGGCGTAGTTTTGGGGTGATTTCTAGGTATTTCAGGGTGATTTTGGGGTACTTTAGATGAGTCTTGGGTGATTTTGGGGTGCTTTGGGGTGATTCCAGGGTTTTGGGGTGATTTCGGGGTGTTTAGGGGTGATTTCGGGGTCTCACCTGACAGCAGCACGGTGCCCTTGCCCTTGGGGGAGGCCATCGCCAACTGGTCCAGGGTCAGCACCGAGCCCCCGGCCCCCAAAATGCGGCTGCGAGCCCCGCGGGTCACGCGCAGGGCACAGACCTGGG
>NW_010194949.1:0-201 GCF_000695765.1 Mesitornis unicolor
AGCCCGGTTTGGGGGTCCCGGGGGTCTCTGTTCCCCCCCAGCCCCATTTAGGGGTCCTGGGGTGTCCCTGTATCCCCTCCCAGCCACATTTTGGGGGTCCCGGGGGTCTCTGTGCCCCCCCAGCCCCATTTAGGGGGTCCTGGGATGTTCCTGTGTCCTCCTCCAGCCCAGTTTGGGGGGTCCCTGTGCCCCCCACCAACA
>NW_010194950.1:0-7614 GCF_000695765.1 Mesitornis unicolor
GGGCGAAAGGACGAGAGCGGGGAGGGGGCGAGCACAGCTCCCTGCCGCCCTCTCGCCCTCAGCTCCCTTGCGCAGAATTTGGGGTGTAAAAGCGGGAGGAGGCGAGCGCGGCGCCGGCACGTCCCGCCCCGGAGCTCCGACGCCTTCGCCCCGGCGCCCGAGGGATTCGGTTTGACTCGGAAGCTGCTGCTTCGTTACCAATTTTGATGTGTCTTTCAGGAGTACTGTTTAGGAGTTACCTTAAAGCAGGATAATAGGGGATTTTTTGTATCTACGAACAAGACGCAGGCAGTTTTTGCTGCGGCTGGCAGAATTAAAAAGAGCAACAGTCACTCTCACCTATTTTATGCATGGATATGTTTATGTGTACACGTCTTTTTATATTTAACACATTTACGTTGGTGGAAGTTTGAGGCTATAAAGAATGAAGGGAATCAAAATGAGCGAAGTGGTTTTAGTTCTCGTTCTGTGTGCAAGCAATTTAAACCTACATACAGATACGATTTAGCCTATTGGTAACTGCAACAATTAAAAGTGCACTGTTTGCATACTTGTGCAGCTTTTGCGTGTATCAGGTACACCTTTCACGTTGTCACTTCCACATGTAGAAACAGTCCTGGTGTTCTCTGTTGCATGTGTTTCTTTTTTACGTTCTCCAGTTAACAGAATCTTCCACAGTCTCTCTTCCCTTTCCTGTGTAGAGATATTATTATGGTTTTAAAAAAAAAAAAGTGATACTAAAATATTCTTTGTGTTTAGGCTACATCATAACTTTCTTTTAGGCATTATCTCCTAATGCTTTATCAAGTTCTGAGAATGTCTCTTTTTTCCTAAAAAAAAAAAAAATTAGCATCCATTTTCACCTGTTAGAGGTCAGTAGGACTTGATACTCAGTCTTATAATTTTAGTCCTTCCGTGCAAGGTTGTTTTGATGTGTTGCAAGTAATTTATATAAAGAAAAATATTTTAACGTTGACATTAGCTACATCAGAAGGCAAATTTGCTCCAGTGACTCCATCAATTAAGAAGTACTTGCCTACAGTAACTTGACCTTGCAAATGACATCGATAGTTAATATGATCGTTAGTCATTAACAGTATTATTATATTCAAAAATGTAAATTTGTTGCCAGAATCAACATATTTACTGCTTTGCATGGTTTATTCTTTAGTGTTTTCGCATCTTGTATAAAGTGGTCAATTCATTTTCATCCTTTAAGCCTGTACAGAATTATTTTTAGTTTGCTTAGTTTGGTCAAATGGACCTGAGAAAAATAGAAGTTGTTTTGTTTTGTTTTATTTTGTTTTGTTTTAGTAAATTTATCTTTAATTGTAGAGCAACAGAATGTAAACTAGAAAAGTGTGATGAAAGTAGTCTCTGGAGTGTACTCATTGTTCAATCATACCAATGATCAGAAAAAAGTCTCATAGTTATCCCACAAATTTAAATTGAAGGTTTCTCATACGACAAAGACTTGGTAAGGAATAAATCTCGTTAATACATTTTTGTTTTCTTCTAGATTTGTCGGCATTAATGCATCTGACATAAACTACTCAGCCGGTCGATATGACGCATCAGTTAAACCTCCATTTGATATAGGTTTTGAAGGTGTCGGTGATGTGGTAGCATTAGGACTCAGTGCTAGTGCCCATTATACGGTGGGTCAAGCTGTGGCCTATGTGAAAGCAGGTTCCTTTGCTGAATACACCGTTGTGCCTGCCAAACACGCAGTTCCTCTACCCTCTGTGAAACCTGAGTTTCTTACTTTAATGGTAAGTGGTGCTACTGCATACATCAGTTTGAAAGAGCTGGGAGAACTGTCTGAAGGCAAGAAGGTTCTGGTGACAGCAGCGGCTGGAGGAACGGGTCAGTTCGCTGTGCAGCTTGCAAAGAAGGCAAAATGCCATGTAATTGGAACCTGCTCCAGTGATGAAAAGGGTGGTTTTCTGAAATCCATTGGCTGTGACCGTACGATCAACTATAAAACTGAAAATGTCGGGTCCATTCTTAGGAAGGACTACTCTGAAGGTGTGGATGTAGTGTATGAATCTGTTGGGGGAAAGATGTTTGACTTGGCTCTTAACTCCTTGGCTACCAAAGGGCGCCTGATAGTTATTGGATTTATCACTGGCTACCAAAACCCTACTGGCTTCCAGCCTATTAAAGCAGAGTCATTGCCAGCAAAACTATTGAAGAAGTCTGCCAGCGTCCGGGGTTTCTTCTTGAACCATTACCTTTCTGAATACCAAATGACTCTGAAGCACTTGCTCAAGATGTATGAAAAAGGAGACCTGGTTTGTGAGGTGGACTATGGAGACACGTCTCCAGAGGGCAAGTTCATGGGCTTGGAGTCTGTATTCCGTGCTGTAGATTACATGTACATGGGAAAAAACATTGGAAAAATTGTAGTTGAATTACCTCACTCTGTCAACAGTAAGCTGTAAAAACAGAACAATGATATAAATCAGAAAAGAGAAAATGGGCACTTTATGCCTCAGAATTACTCGCAACAATTTCTTTTTTTTAAGCTTAGCAATGGACATTATATTAAAAAACAGCATTAAGGTGTTAACAAAAAGTTTTGTGTTTTTTTTTTCTCTTTTCTTTTCTTAAAAGTCCTCAAATTGGTGGCTGTAGCACGGACTTAATGGGCCTGCGTTTGATTCTGTCGCTTAGGCTAGCATGAGACAAGAACGTTGTTCTTGACAGAGTAAGTCTTGATGCAGTGGGAGATTTAGTCTGTCAGACTGGTTTGATAATACTTTATACGTAGTTCAGCTCAGAAAAAAAAAAGTCTTTCAGCAATTCTGATTCCCTGACTTAAAAATAAAATTGCTAAAACAAGACTAGGTAAAGAGTCACATCTTGTAGTTGCTCTATTAATCTCTTGAAGTTTCTACAAAAAAATAGGCTCTACATTTTTTGTCGCAACCACGATAATCATAATTCAGTTGCATCATGGATCATAGTAATATTCCTTGACTGGTTACACAGGGAACATTTATCCTCCAGTTCTGACATGTCAGTAATATTAAGAAAAGCAACTTGACTTTTTTTTTTAATTATGTCTTTTGTGACTATAAACAACTGTGCAGTTTTCTTTTAAATCTTTAAGTATAAGTTGAAACATAATCTCATTTTCTTGCCTTTTCATTTGCTACTGTTACTATGTACTGTCCAGACTCCCCTTCAGTCAGAATTACATTATCGGAGTGGGGCTTTGAGCCATATTCACGTGTGTTCAGGTCCTGTATATTTTTTTAAGATTTAATAAAGTTAAGGAAGCTATTTGAATATTTGTGGCATTTATTCATATTGATGTGATTCTTGCTGACTAGCTCCTTTGTAGATAATCTCTGTGTTATAGAGTTCTTTGATAGATGATTCTTGTTGTGCCTTCCCATACTCAGGCTGCTGCTTCTACTTTTGTCGAATATTTCTTCTGCAGAAGCCCTTTTACAAACAGCAAGACTGTTTTAAATCCACGGTCACGGTACCTCTTACATGTACTGATGCTCAGCCATAAATTATCCAGTGGGTGCAGTTAAAAGGTTTTGTAAAGTTTTAAAAATTCTACTTAATAGATATTATTAACAGTACATACAGTGGGAGTTCCAGCTAGAAGTGTAATATTTTCCAGAATAATAAAATACTTTAAACTGCTTGTTCTACACATTTCTTTTTTTTTCCATAGCAAACGTTTAAGATCTTAAAGGCTAATTTTGCCACATCTTTTGAATTTATATACATTTGTATGCAGTTAGAGAGATGGAAGTTTCCTAAGATCGTACACCTAATAATAAAGTTAATGATAGACTGATAATGTCTGTGGGTTGAAGGAAAAAATCCAGGGTAAACTTAATTTTTGAGCATTATTCAGGACTGACTGCACTTGGCATTTTTAAAGTAACATATAGGAAAAACTTACATTTTACTCAGTATTACAGGCAGTAGAAAAATATTTTTAACTTTGATTTAGCAGATTTTTATTGTAATTTTTTAGTGCGTATGTCATTAGCATCCTAAAGAACTGTGTGCAACAAAGAACTATCTTTTTTTTGGTGATGTCTGAGTACTAGGTTTAGTCCCACTTTGGAGGATTTTGGGGAAAGGCAGGATGGCTTGAGTCTTTGTTACCATTTCTCTTTGACTCAAGCTGAGCATCAAGCTACTATGATTTTTGTTTTCACCAAGATCTGCTGTTAGAAACACACTTCCTCTTTCCCCACTAATATTACAAATTTTGTGGTCTTTTGTGCATTTTGCATAATTAGAAAGGTATAGTGGCCTTCCAACTGGATGCTACAAAGATGCAAACACTTAAATACTGCACGAAATCAGAGCATACAAAGTTCTCACTATTTTATTGCTAGGCACAGGATTTCTTTTCTTGTTTAGAGAAAAAGCAGTGCCCTTGGCCAATAGAAACTTTTATTTATTTATTTTTTTAAAGGCTGTTTGAGATGTACTAGGGCAAAATAAACATAAAAAGAGTACAATTGGTTATGTCTGTGATACGGAGAGAAGAGTTGCATGAGTAACAATTTTTCAAATTAAGATCCTGCAGTCAAACGCCAAATCCCATCCAGGTGGCCTGATTTTCAAAGGTGTTGATCACTGCCAGTCCAGTAAATTCAGGTGTTTCAGAGGCAGTGAATTCCAAATGTTTTTGTTGTAAAAATTTCTTCTTGTAACAGGATTCTGTCTGGACATATAGCATTCTACTTTCTTTTCAATATGTTTCTTCATATATAACATAGAACAATGCAAATGCCCTGGGCATTTTCACTGATCAAAATAAGGGAAGAGAGGAACCTTTGGAATGTTCACATATAAAAAAATATATATATATATATATTCAGATATGGTATTTTGTTGGTTTTATTTTTGGCTTCCGGCTTGTTATTTAGCACTTCTGTACTGATTACAGTATTAATAAAAAGTTTAAATTTGCTATATGCAGAACTTGTATGGCCAGTGTACTAATTTCATAGGCCTTTTGGTGTTTAGGTTGGGCTATGGCCATTGGGCTTGTGCTCATCAAATGCCTATGTTAAGCTAAAGGGGTAGCTCAAGGTATACATGATTGCTTCTTTGTGAATGAATGCAGAAGTATTTTTTTGTTTTTAAATATATGACTTCTATCATTTAGATTGCTGAAAGAGAGCATTATCAACAGGGAGAGGGTGAAAAGTATTTCTGAAACATGCAGATAAGACTTTTCTGCAGAGATTCATAATAATTTTTGGTTTGCAGGGGGAAATAAAACCAACTTCTCTTTATTTAAAAGTATATTCTGCAAAATTACAGTTATGGAAGCAGGGCTGACTTTGAATAAGTAAGCTATGATGGATTTAAATAATGTTTAAATATTAGATGGATAGAAAAATGTATATGGCATGCACACACTGAGAGGTTTAAATGATGATAGGACATTGAACATACAAGGAAAAGAAATACTGTAGAGTCACAGCAAGGGATTAATAACAATACACTTAATATGCTTGCAAAAAAGGTGTATTAAAAGCTGTGTGCACAGTGGGGACTTAAATGATTAAAAATAATAATACATTTGCCTGGGAAGTACTAAGTATACTATATGTAGAGAGCAGGGATTTAAATAATAATACTATTAATAATAGCAGCTCATCGAGATGTGGTTGCTAGCCCTACACCGCAATTTTACCTTTCTAAATGAATCTGCTACAGAGGAATCTGGCATTGTTTGCTGAGGCTAATAACAGAATTTCCCTTTCCTACACACATATGCTTCCATGGAAAAACAACAAAGAAGTAGAAGAAGAGCTGGCTTTTTTCCTGCGTCTGTCACACGTGTGCGTACATGCACGCACACGGACACACACGTACTCTCTCTCTCCTGGCCTGCAACCCTCAGCACATTTTGCAGAGATGTTTCCTACTTAATTGCTATGCTGGAATCTCCTAATACCTTTTTGAATTAAGTTAGATTTCTACCAAGCAATAGTGTGCTATGTATTTGTATGTGTGCATGTGTATATGTGTATATATTTAATAAGTGGATATGAGTAACTGCTGTGTCATGTAAATACATATAATTACAGTCTCTCAAGGAAAAGTTTGCAGGACTGTTTGCGGATATTACATATATTCCTACTTCTGTCTGAAGACTAAAGAAATTTCTCTGCTGAATAACTGTTAGTATCTATTTTACAAGATTTACTCATTTTCAGGTACCTAATGTAGCTGCTAGCATGCATGCACAACAATACAATTTATATGGTAAATGGAACCAAATAATGGCTTCACTGAATGTTATGGCTGCACTGAAGGGAAATGTCACGGTAAATAGCTGCCAAATTATGGATCATGCCGAAGTGTCACAACTGCACTAAAGACAAATAGCACTAGAGGCTATTGCCACTGTGACGCTTTTGAGTTATGAAGAAGAGGAGCAGCCTGATGTGAGCCTCTTTGTGTCCTCATTATAGCAAAGGGTTACTGGTGCAGTGTACAAGAAAACCTTAGTCCTACGTGGTGGCTAGTTAATAATCTGTTCTTTTCGAATCTAACAGCTGTAGCAAACCAGAAAATCTTTGCCTTGCTTTATGAACATATATACACACACACAAACAAAGAAAAACCTGCAGGTTTTATGAATGTAAATGTGTACGGGAAATGACTGGTAATGGAAAAATGTTGTAATAAAATAATCTAATCAAAGAATATTATTAAATTTAACATCATATGTGTCTGAAAGCTTTAGTTGCTTCTTATGCAGATAGATTTGTGAAATATAAGCAATAATGCACTTTCTCTCTTTGTAAGGACTTGAGTAGTAAGGACATTACCAACTAAATTGCTTCTTCTAAACTGAAGTGTGTCCCGGTTTCTTTCATTTTAATGGGAGAGTAATAAAGATGAAAGACTAACATTTTAACTGATGGATCCCTTAAGCTACAGAATTGAAATTTATTATGTTTTGAGGGAATATGCTAAATCTTAAAATGTGGAAAGAAGCAGGGAAATCCCAGGTAAAATAAAAGTAACCTTCTTTTTCTTTTTTTTTTTTTCAAAATATGACATACTTTTATGAATGGAAAATTACATACCGCTCTTACTTAAGCTGAGAAAACAATATTGTTCTCTCATTGGGGCAGAAGAAAAGGGGGTAGATACTTGGAGGGGGAAAAAAAAAAGAGATTTTAAAATCGAGGGCCATTGCTCAGCAAGTGGTCTCTCTTTTCTAGGATCACTTTTCAAGCCCTGCCTGCAGTGTTCAGGGAAGTGAGTTTGATGCTCTGCACACTATTGTACACACCACAAACGTACCATCCATAATACAGCACAATTGTCAGTAGCTGTTTTACAGAGGGGCCAGGGCTGAACAATCATGGTGGATAAATTGCTTTTCTATTCTACAGCAAGTAGCCTTCCTACCATGTGAAGCTGAAGGTCATTGGCAGGGCAGTGAGGGGGAAGCTTATATATTAGTTAACTCTAATGCACTAATAGTGTTCAGATAGAGGAACTATACCAATTAATTACAGTTAGGTTTGTTCTTCAAGATGGGGGTGATGACTTGAAGAGTCACTGTGCTGAGATACATCCATCCATCCATCCATCCATCCATCC
>NW_010194951.1:0-2374 GCF_000695765.1 Mesitornis unicolor
CCCAACGCCTTCCCCCCACGAGGTTTCTCCCGGGCGTGCAAGGAGGAGGCTGTCCCTCCATGGGAGACACGGCCAGTTTTGGATATGAAGTGTTTCTTTCTGCAGCTCCCGCAGGAACGGGTCCATGCCCAGTGCCCAGCCTTTGCCGCAGGTCCCGTGTATGGGGCTGTGGTCCCCACGGCCGCAGGTGGACCCACATCAGCACCACAGGGGTGCGGGGTGAGGTGCCCATGGCGCGGGGACGGGCACCGGGAGCCTGGTGGGGCCCAGCAGCCCGGACCCCTCACCAGGGCGCGGGGATGGGGCGTCCCCTCCATCGCCCCCCATGCGGCCGGGCCAGCCGGGGTGCTGGGCGCTGGTGACCGCAGTGGCCGTGGGCTTTGGGTGGGCATCCACAGCAGGGACACGGGAGAAAACGCAGCTTCAAACCACTGCAAAGCAGAGGGAATTCATCCCATCGCGCAGCTTCGCTGGGTGTTTTCAGAACAGAGTTTTAAAGCCACTAAGCAAATTTGTCTTTAATGACACTGGTTGTGCTCTGCAGTTTGCCTGGAAATGTTAGATACAGATTTATTCCATCATCCAGACATGGTTTAGACTTCGTTTCTTTAAGCGAATTCAGTGCTGTATCTGGAGATACTTGTCACAACATTTTCCATAGGATTTTACATGGAGGAGCAAAACAATACACGGAGGAAAACGAAAGGTTCTTCTGCAAAGAGAATTAAAAATGTACAGTGACGCTGCATCGATCCAGATCAGCCATTGCCCAACTGACAGAAGCTGAGCGCCTTCAGCCTGCCCGGTGAAAACAAAGCCCTGTGTGCAGTGCAAAGCAGGGGTGCACCCTGCGCCCCTTCCCAGTCTGTGGGTGCTTGGAGGGGCCAGGTCCCTCAAACCCATGTTCACAGCGGTCGGATGGGGAGGCCCATGCAGGGGGTCCTGGCCATGGTCCATGTTGAGGGTCCCAGCCATGGCCCATGCAGGGGGTGAGCCAGGCTGCGTGGAAAACGCTGTTCTGTCTCCTGTGCCGATTTGCTGCCTTTTCTGAGGGTTAACGAGACGTTTCTGGGACATAAAGGCAATGGCAATAAATGGAGGAGTAAGTCAGGGTTTCGTAGTGCCCTGCTGTGTCACACCAGGATGAGCGGGGGTCTCCATGGAGCAGGAGGGGAGGGTCACGGTGCCGTCAGCCTTCACCCGCTTTAAACTTGCATGAGTCTGGAGATCAAAACGGAGCGGAGATGCGGGGCAGGCGGACTTGCGGGGCAAGCTTTGATTTTCCTCCGCCCAGGGCTGCGGTGCCTGACGCCTCCTCCAGGGTCCCCGGGCCCTGTTTGCGCAGGGCGAGCCCCACCGCGGTCCCCACAGCCCTGGGGCCGCTGCCGGGGGCGGGGACAGCGGCGCTGGGGACGAATCCTCCCCGGGTGCCCCCCGGCAGCTCCGCGAGCAGGAGCAAAGCGCGGCAGGGGGGGGGGCCGGGGGTAAAGGTTGATACGGCAGGGAGCGGAGCCGGAGTTAAAGTTTGATACCGCGGTTCTCTCCGAGCCCGTCTGTTTTCCCACACGTCAGAACAGATCAGGCTGCAGCCGTGACCCCCACTTCACAGCCTGGGAGCAGTTTTCTGCCTGTAAAAATAAAAATAAAGGGCAAAACTCAGAGATCCTCCTTTAAGTGATGCAGTGAGAACATATAAAAGCATCGTAAAAGCCATCTGGGCTCGTGTTTATTGCCTTGCTGGTTTCTGCTCCGCGACTCCCCGACCGTGCCAAGACCAATTTTGGCACCGTGTCCTGCCCCCCTCCTCCCTGCTGGGCTCCCCTCCCGAAGCGTCGCGTTCCCCTGGGCAGGGACGGGCGCCTGGGTCTCCCTGGGGCAGCAACGGGAGGCGGAGGGAGGGAGGTTTTGGGCAGGCACAAGGACGGAGCCCTTTGCTGGACGAGGAACCCAGGGCTGGCGGTGGAGGGGGCTGGGGCCGTCCCCAAGGGCAGCCCCAGGGGATGCTCTGAGCAAACACCAACGCTGCCAACGGGGCCGAAATGCCTCGCAGCTCAGAATAACTCTCGTCTTAAGAAGGAAGGAAATATTTAGGAAAAATTTTGGTATTTCTTTAAGTGCAGGACTTCTCAAAGAGAGATTCTGTGCTTTTTCTTCAGTAATTTTTAGCCAGGGTGGTGGGCAAGGAAGGAACCTGAGATGTTTTGCACAGAGCAAGCGTTATCCTGGTCAGAGGCGCTGGGCTGGGAGGAGCCGTTCGCTTCCTCCTTTAAGGAGGAAACCCGAAACACTGTAAATTTGGGGTCAGTCCAGGCCAGAGCGGTTTGGAGGAGCAGCGCGGTGGCGATCGCGGCCCCCGTCCCCCTGCAAACGGAGC
>NW_010194951.1:2469-2769 GCF_000695765.1 Mesitornis unicolor
GCGAATCGGCCGGGAGACGCGGCACCCTGGGACTGCTCCGCGATGCCCAACCCCGGGACAGCGCGGCACAGCCGAGGCCCGAGGAGCCGCTTTGCCCCAGTTCATCCCAGTCCCCAACACCAGACTGGGAGTGCCCCATTCATGGACCCCCCCACCAACCGCAGTCCCCGCCTCCCCGCACCGTCCCTCAGCTTCTACCCTAAACCACCCCATTAAATATTAACCCCGAGACAGAGCGGTCCTGGTCTCTCCGGGAGCGGGGCGCATTGTGGATGCTCCACGGCAGATCCTGTCCCTGAC
>NW_010194951.1:2866-3130 GCF_000695765.1 Mesitornis unicolor
CCCAGCCCCGGGCTGACGATGGTGGGGGCTTTGTGGGGGCACCACTGGGGTCAGGACACCCCCATCAGCGCGGGTCTGCACCATGGGCCCTGAGCTCTGAGACACCCGGAGGAGAAGCCCCCGGCAGCAGGGCCTGAAGAAGGGACCTGGGGATGAGCAGAAGTGGTCGGGAGCTGGAGGAGACCTCGCACGAACAGGGAAGCACAGGAGGCATCTCCCCATACCGGCCAGCCCCAGGCTGTGCCCTGGTGCAGGGACCAAGCT
>NW_010194951.1:3198-3910 GCF_000695765.1 Mesitornis unicolor
GGCTCGGCTGCAGCGGCGGGGGCGGCGCGGGAGGGAACGGGAGAGCAGCAGCACCTTGGCACATCAATAATGCATTAAACGCCAGCAGCAACAAAGGGAGAGCGGGACCAGGAGCGGGAGAACGGAGCAGCGCAGAGCTTTTTAATCGTCTTTTTCTATTAGTGTCAGCTCCGTTGCTGGGTTGCAGCCAGGAGAAGTTGCCCTGGACGCCCCCAGAATTTCGGGACGGGGCCGAGCGTGTCCTCCAGGCCCTGTGGTGGTGGCCGATGGTGGTCACAGGTCCCTGATGCTTCCAAGGGTGACCCAGCCCGGGCACAGCCCCCCAGCCAAGGAGCTGCAAGAGGCACTCGTGCTGCCCGCAGCACAGGCTACAGGTGGGAGGCAGGCTGGGCTGTGCTGGCCGTGCCCCATCCACGACCTCCAAACGAGCCCCGCGTTGAGCGAACCCCCCTGCTCTGCTGTCCCCAAGCACCTCCATGGACCCACGCCCGTCCCTGCGGCCCTTGCCACGGCCGAGCTCGCAGCCCCTTTCTCCTGTGTTGCGTGGGATCGGGACTGCCCATGTACAGAGAAAACGGGATTTTTTCACGTAAATACAGGGAAACATTAGGGCAGGTCGAGGAGTTCCATGCCCAGGGCCTGCGTGCAGCGACACGATGGACAGGGACGCTCGGTGTTGAAGTCCAACAGCACCCAGACCCATCCACTGCCC
>NW_010194951.1:3939-5599 GCF_000695765.1 Mesitornis unicolor
ACTGCCGAGCGGGAGCACGGCACCGGCCCACGGCCATGGAGGGGTGTGATGAGCCCCTGCTGCACAGGGCAGGGAGTGGCCGGCCCCACGATCTCAGCCCCAGAATCTGCTGTGGAGCCCCAGTGTAGGGTTACTGAAGGGTTTAAACAACATCATCCCCTCCAGGGCTGCAGAGACACAGGGGTGGTGGTGAGTGATGTGGTGCGGTGCAGTGCAATGTGGTGGGTACCACCACTGCAGCGTGCACACCAAGGGGCTGGTGTCCCCACTGTCCCCAAGCCTTCCTTCAGACCACCCCTTCCTCTGCATTTCCAAGGCACAGTTTCCAAAAACCAGTAATTATTTCAACCTCACAGAAAGCCACGACCATAAATTCTTCTTTCTGCCCTTTGTTTAACAGCCCAGCAGCCAGGAAACACGATGGAGATCTTACCAGAGCAGTGAGGACCGGTTCCCAGTCAGAACCAGCGGGCTCTGCTGTGCCGTGGCAGCTCCCGTTAACCCCCATGGGGCTGCAGGATGGGGCTGGGGATGCTCGCAGGGGTTGGTGTCCCCTCGCCCTCCCCGTGAGCCAAGGCCACCATCGCCCACCACCCCCTGCTCTGCCGCCGGTGCCGCCCCAAGACACGGGAGCCGGGGTCTCGCCGGCAGATGCTGGCACTGCAGCAGCACACAGGCCCTGCAGACAGCCCAGGGCAAAGTCTTTAATTCGGCATCACGCTGCAGACTGAAATGTGAAGGAAAGGAAAGAAGAATGACAAGATGTCAGCGACTCGGAGCCTGCACGGCCAAACGGCTGACGGCAGCGGGGCAGCCGGACGGGGCCACCCAGCAGCGCGTGGCCGGTGCTTCAGGAGCTGGCCATGGCTCGAGGGCTGTGACATAGGGAACCACAGGAAAGTGCTGAAAATCAGCTCGTGTTGCAACGAACAAGGAAAAAGCCACTTGCTTTGGACCTAGGGAATGCGGGAATTTGGGCAGACTGGGGAGGGAGTATCCAAAACACAACATCTGAGCATCCTTCCTGCACACCTGGCAGAAAAGTTGGGCCCCTTTAGATAAAGTCCTGTGAAAATCAGAGAGATCTGAAAAGGTTTGCAGTTTGCGAATCCCCATGGATAACGCCCGTTCTCCAGCAGCAGCAGCAGCTCTGCACCTTGGAGCGAGGAGCTGTTGTGCTACTTCCAAAAGCCCCCTCCTGCTGGACAGGCAGCTGCCACCAAATTTGTCAGAACAACTCGCATTTCAATGTAAGGACTAAATTGCTCTGGAAGGAGCCGCAGTCTGAGGATTGCTGTCTGAACTGTGCTGTGAGGAGGCCGCCGAGCAGCGAGGGGGCCGTGGCAAAGCAGCAGCGCGGGGCTCTGTGCGGAGCGGGGCCGGCTCTGGAACACGGGTGAGGACGGTGCAGATGCTGCCGTGTGCCAGCCTGCAATGAATGAATCATTGAGCAGTCCTGACACGGGCAGCCCCGCTGGTTGGGGAGGATCTAAGCTCCCATGTCCAAAACCCGTTTTAATCTCCTGTCGTCAGAGAGCACTGATCGCTCATGGCACCGGCGAGGGGGACACGAGGGAGTCCCAGCTCCACCTCGCAGAGCGGATGCAGGCTCCTTGCACCTTGCTGCTCAGGTTATCCTCAGCTCCTCAAGGGGCCCAGG
>NW_010194952.1:0-3657 GCF_000695765.1 Mesitornis unicolor
CGCCTTCCCAGCCGTCACAGCGCCCCGGCCCTTGCGCACCCCCGGTCAGCCCAGCGGGAACTGATGCGCTCCCCAGTCCAAACCAGGCTCGCACCCCTGCCGCGGTCACCGCGGACCCAGCGGCCCCCGCAGCGCAATAAACCCAGCCCAAAGAGCGGGGACCACCACGGCTCTGCCACAGCAGCGGTTTAATACGTGAAGAGGAGCGACCGCTGGCCGGGCCTTCGGGGTCACAGCCTGCTCCCAGCCCAAAGCTCGACACAAACGCTTCAGCACTACCAGCGCCTTTGGCAGCCCCTGCACCCACACCAAAATGCTTTTCCTGCACCACCTGCACATCCAGGACTCCCCAGGAGATGAGACACCCATCTTAAACACCCTCCTTTTGCCAGTGCCCACCTGTACAGCCCCAGGTAGAAACACCCCCCCCCCCCCCCTGTCCCTCCCGTCCACTGCAGGACCAGACCACCCTGGGGCTGTAACCCCCCCAGTCTGATCAGGGCATTGGGGCTGCTGCCCTCAGCGCCCACAGCCCCGCACCAGCCCCGCAGCCCAAGGTGGTGCAAGGAGGTGCAGGCAGGGCCTCGCTGCTGCACCAAACCCTGCCCGAGCCCACGGGAGGGACACAGGAAGGGGCTCCCCTGACTGGGGGTCCTCAAATTCAGGTCTGCCCCAGGAGCCAGGCACGGAGGAGGGGGAGCATCAGGGTGCACAGTGACACCAGCAGATCCATGGGCTGGCAGGAGCAGATCTTGTCCATGGAGAGCGTGAAGGGGAGCCCGAGGCAGGGAAAAGAGAGCACCCAGTGCCCCCCACCTGCCCACCCACACCAGGGAAGCAGCCAAGGAGGGACAGCGGGAGCAGGGTCCCCAAACCAGACAGAGCAGAGAGGCAGAGCATGTTCCAGAGGTTCACACCATCTGCCCCAGAGCCAGGGCAGGTGGGGCAGAGGCACTTTGGTCCCCCCCGCGGTGCTTTAGGGCCCAGATGTGTGCAGATGTGTGCGGTGGCAGCAGCTGCTCCAGCCAGCAAAGACAGCGACAAGACACGACCTCTGAGCAGATGCAAGATGGGGCAGGAGGGATCCAGGCCTGGTTCAAACCTTGGAAACCTCTTGAAAAAATCCCATTAGAAACCATTTCTGTGTGAGACACCACAAACACTGCCCCAGTTCCCAAGGCTTCTGTACAAAAGGTGCCCTTGGAGCTCTGATGATGGCCCTGCCCCTGCCCAACCGAGAGCAGCAATGCCAGGGAGGTTGCACCACCCCATGACAGGTCAGAGCCTTCCTACAGCGCTGCATCGCCCCAGAAGCGTCCCCCCAAGAGCCAGGGACGGGGACACCAAACTGGAGCGAGCATTTTTCCTTGGACAAAAGAGAAAGCGCAGGGGGAGGCCGGTGCCCGCAGAGCTGGGCTGCAGAGCACGGTCAGTTCTTCTTGCTGCTGGGGCTCTTGCTGGTGAACAAGCTGACCTTGCTGGCAGAGGCCACCGACAGAGAGGGGGACTCCAGCTTCACCTTGTCCAGCAGAGTCTTCTTTATGGCTGCTGGGGAGATCTTCTCTTGGTCTGCCAAATGCTGCAGCTCCCTGCAATGGGGCGGTGGAAGAGAAAGACATAGCAAAAGGAAGGGACAGGGGGACAGGGGGCCCTGCGGGGCCTTTAGGACTTCCTGGGCGCCCACCTCGTCCGGATGCAGGAAGCCTCCACCGCGTTGATGAGGAGCGAGCGAAAGCCCCCGCTCTCCAGGAAGTGCAGGGCGTGGATGGTGGCTCCCCCGGGCGAGCAGACGTTGTCCTTCAGCTGCCCCGGGTGCTGCTCCGACTCCAGCAGCATTTTGGCAGCGCCCTGCAGCAAGGGAGAGCAAACGCCTGCGTGAGCCCTGACCAAGGTCACTGCTGTCAAACGCCCCTGGGATGCGCCACGCAGAGCAGCCCCGACCCCGACATCCACAGTGGGCAGAGCCGGGCCCTGCCCGGGAGCCACAGCAGCAGCCCAGCACTTTTCGGAGCTGACATAGCCCGTGGAGGGGTGACGGCTCCCCAGACCCCAGCGCCACGCCACAACAGCAGATTGGTGCTCTGCTCAGGTGCATTTTGGGGAACACTGACCAGCAGCGCCTGCGCTCCCAGCCGCACAGCCAGCCTGCGGGGCAGCCCCATCTTCACTCCCCCATCCGCGAGAGCATCCAGGGCGGTGAACGCCTGCGGGCAGAGAGAGCAAGGAGGTGACTGGAGGTCTGGTACTCTCAAGAGGGGGGCACCCAGGACTGTGCCATGACCCCATCGCTTACAGACTTGACCAACACCGCCCCCTTCACTGCGCGGGTGCCACCCGGGCTTCCCTCCCCTCAGGAGCGGGGGAACGGGAGCGATCCAGCTCCTGGGCGCAGTAACTGCAGCCCCCGCTCTGCAACGTGGACACTGCACTGGCTCTGGACTTCAGACTCGGCCGACTGCTGACGGCTTTGCTGCGACCCAGACTGGCTGTAAACTGCATACCTGGGTTACACGTCCCATCGTGAATGTGGGTGATAACAGGAAACAACAAACCGAAGCGGCACAGACTTCCACCGCACGCAAAGCCTGGGACCGTCACGGGTGCAGGAAGCAGCACGTACATACGCAGGGCCGCTGCCACTCAGCCCCGTCACGGCGTCGATCAGGTCCTCCTCCACCTCGGTGCAGAAGCCCACGCTGGCCATCAGCTGCTCCAAGAGCTTCCCGTCCTCCACATCCGCGTGGGTCCCGGTGGCGTAGACCGTAGCGCCTTCCCGCACAATCACTGGGGTGTTGGTCATGCACCGGATCACTTTTGGTGTGGGGCAGAAGGTAGAGAGTTTCTTAGGGCAGAAAAGTATTGGAGATGAAAGAAAGAAGGAAAGAAGCAAAGAAGGAAGAGAGAAAAAAGGGCTTTAGTGCATACTTGGCACACCAGGCAGGCTGTGCAGGAAGGGCAAGAGCACCACAAACGGAGGGAAAAGCGAGACTCCTGTGCTCCAAACCGCCCGCTTTGAACCACAGTGGCCCAGACCTAAATGTGACCTCTCCAGCAGCACCAGCAAATGGGGAGGTGGGCGGAGTTGCGACTGGGACTCCCCTGAACGCCTCTGCCCCCTCAGCTCAGGGCTGCGGACAGCGCCTGCAGACCCCCAGCACAGCCTGCGGGTGTTCAGGGGAGGTGACCCCCCTCTGCTGAGAGAAAAAACATCTCAAAACCCTCTCACGGAAAAACAGAGCCGGCGTAAGGGCAGCGTTTTCTGATGAGGAGGGGCAGAGGCGGCCTAAAGCACCCAGGGGCTGCAGCACCAGCTCAGTCCCGGGGAGCACAAGGGACCCCGTCTCTCACGCCCACTCCGGGGGCCAGAGGAGCAGGACCGGCTCCAGGTCCAGGTCCTGCCCGGGGCTGCAGCCCCCAGCCCCCCCCAGCGCTCACCTTCTCGATGGAGCTGATGGTGACGCCGGCGGCGCAGGACACCACGATGTGCCGGGGCTGGATGTCGGGGCCCACCTCATCCAGGATGAAGGGGATGATGGGCGGCTTCACGGCCAGGAACAGCACGTCGCTGCCCTGCACCGCCTCCTTGTTGCTCACCGTCACGTTCACCCCGATTTTCTGCAGAGAAACGGGGCCGCTGTGGGGACCGTGGGGAAAGGG
>NW_010194953.1:0-23733 GCF_000695765.1 Mesitornis unicolor
CCGGTGACCCGGCCCGGTACCTGCTCGGTCCAGCCCGCAGGGACAGGCTCTTCGCGGAGCCGCCGCTCCTCGGTCCTGCGCCTGTGAACAAGGAGGCAAAGGACCACAGAGAGCGGCCAGGACTCCCCAGCACTAACACCACCTCGTCCAGGGCTGCAGAGCCACAGGGGCTGGGAGGGCTGCGGGACAACCCTGCCGCCCCGTAAGAAGTGAGCTCCTCATCTCATCCTACCCCAGCCTGGCCTGCTCGCTCCCCACATGATGCTGTCTCCCCTGTGCACTGGCCAAGGGCTGTCAGACTCAGCTCTGCCAGAGCAGCCAAAAGGAAGCCAAGGGGTTCAAGGCTCTCCTGCCCAGCTGTTTCGGTCTTCTGTATCATCACTGGGACATCCCAAGGGGGACACTGCCTGAGGAACAGGCACAATTTTTGTGCCCCTTGCTCTGGCACCATGATGTCAAGTGGAGATGTGGGAGTAGATGGCAGACTGGGGCCTTCCTGATAACTTATTTGCATAGATTTGAATTGCTTCCTTCCTTTCTCTCTAACATTGGCCAATTCCCACCTGCATCTGCCAAACTCCTGGGAAGCAAAGCTCTGAGCAGCTGCAGGGCCACGCTGGACCTGCCACAGGTACTGGATGCTCCAGGGCTGTTGTTTCTAAAGCATTTCAGGACAGAAACACTTCCTTTCCTTTGGAAAAAAAATACTAGAGTGATTAGGAAAACCACCGGGCTGAGCAGCACTGCCCAGCTCCCTCTGCCTAAGCCTATGCTCAAAGTCAATGAGAAAAGAGAAAAGACGTGACTTCTCAAACAAGATGAACCACAGCAAGGACACATGACCAGCAAATTCCTCTGAGACATCTTGCATGGCCCTGGGCCTTGTGGGCAGGTCATTGCAGACAAGAGGAGTCTGTCATGGAGCTGAGTGACACTGCCATCTCTTTGCCCTGTCCTCCCCATCCACCCAGCTGTGCAGAGAGGCACCATCCACTCTACCTTGTTTTCCTTCTCCTGGCTTGTCAATCATGGTTTCTTTTCAGCATTCACCAGTTTCATTTCTTTTCACCTTATTCATCATCCACAAGGTCTCACCACCAGCACTTCCAGCCTTGTCTTCATCTGCGTCTCAGCAAGAGAAAGAGAATTCATTTGGGGAGCTGGGACTGAGCAGGAACACAGGACCAGAAATATATGTGTTCAAAATAGGATATAGTCTGCCCAGGTTGTCCTACAGAACTAGGTGATGACCTGGCTTGGCAGAACACTACACACATATCCTCATTCCTACTCTCCTCATGATATTGGTCTTTTATCTGTTTGTTTTCGGAGAGTCAGAATACTTTCTATACACCTTTGTGTACAACCCCAGTATTTCCTTAATCTTGGCACCTCATCTTGGGGGGAAGGGAGAAGTGCGAGCTGAGATGTATTCTGAGATGTATTTTGCCCATATGCCCTCCTTCACCTTCCTATATCAGATAGAACAGACTTTTCTAGTGCCTTAAGCCGGAGGGATCCCAATGTGGTCGACAAACAGTATCTCTCTAGCAATCACAAGTTGCCTTCAGGGCATGGCAGCTCCCTCAAAACTGCTGCACCCTGAGGGAAGGGAGAGGGAAAACCAACAGGATTTCAGAGGAGGCTGATGACCTGGCTGAGCAAGATCCAGTCCAGCACCTGGTTCCTCCTGCAGCCCTTTCCTACCCCGAGGAAGGTGGGAAAGTGCCATTTCCCCTTCTTCACTGGGAGCTGGAAGGAAGAGAGCTTTCCCTGCTCTGTCTTCCACTGTTTTTCCATTTTTCTTTTCCCTTTATTTAGTGGGCAGAGCTGGGAGATCTCATCCAACATAGACATCTACAGCCCCAGCCTCAAGTACTGACCTCTTCATGGGTGCTTACCCCTCAGCCAGCCCTCACAGAATGGGAGCAGGGACCCCACACCTACCAGTCTGCATATGACCAGCACCCACAGCATGTTTGCTGTGCACTGATTTCAAAGCTGTGTACCCAAGACTGTGCCAAAGAAGGTCAAGAAGCAGGGAGTAGAGCGTAGTGCCAAATCCCACCCTTCAGCCTAGACATCTTTCCTTCCCCACTTCCCCTCTGCAGGTCCTGGGGGCAGCTGAGCCTCCGTTATTATGATAATCCAGATTAGTCCTAACTGGGACTTGTTTAACTGAACTGTGGAAGAGCTGGTTCCAGTGAAGCATCCTTGTTCGGGACAGTGCTTACGCACATATTTAAAGGGACAAACTTGCATCATTCTTTCTTGAGCTGGGAACTCTTGTCTCACAGGGGAATTTTCCTCGTTCTTGCAGCCGCCTGTGCTTGAACTGTTCTTTTCCCAAGCTGGGTTTTGCCTCATGTAAACACCGGACATGTTTATTTTTCAGATAGTTTCATTCGGGCTAGAAAAGGCGTAAGGATTCATTGAGAATTTGTGGCTTCAGTGGGTAAAAGTGAACAGAAAAGTCACCAACAACAGGCTGCTTGCTGAAGGATGCGGAGTGGTTGGGTAAACATGTCTGGCCCTACCAGGGCCGGTCAGTCTTGCCACTGCTGTGGAAACATGTACTGGCAAAGACAAATTAACCAAGTGGGAATGGCAGCATCTGCAACGGAGACAGGAGCGGCTGAGAAAAAAGTAGAAGTTCCACTGCACAGAAAATAAAAAACTGTCGGTACCTCGCCACTTGGAAGATGGCTTTCTCCTCAGACCAAAGGGATGATTTGCATTTTTTTGTTCAAAATAAAGTGTGTGGAAAGTGAAGGTTCATGGATGTGGAAACACAGCCCCTGCAACACAACACGGGGCCAGAAAGTTATCAGGAACAGAGCGAACTCCAGAGCAAAACAGAGTCGCTCCAGCACAGAAGTTGATTGCAAATGAGCTGCTCTCAGTCCTTGGGAAAAGTCTTTGCTTGTTGCCTGCCAGTGCGCGTTTCTCTGCCTTCCCCATGTGGGTGAAGTGTGCGGCTCATTGGCCGGATTCAAGCCTGGGCCAGGACACCATGCGATGGCACTGCAGCTATCCTCGTCCTTCTCACCCCTCTCTTTTGGACTCTCTGGTGGCCCTCTCACCACAGGAGTGGGTGCTGCCTGGGGCAGAACCGCATCCTCTGATGTTGGGCAGGGGAGGCAGAGTCAGTCTGAGTTCATCTTGCCAGGTTTCTTAGCCTCACCTTTGATGTTACAGCCCCTCCGTGGCACAACGATGAGAGCCAGAGCGCTGACAAGGCTCCTGAGGGTTCTCAACATTCAATGTACCACATCCTCCAAGCGCACTGAAAGCATCTTTAAGACCCCAGCAATGATAGTGCTTTGCTTGCCCTCCACACCCTCCTGGTGCCACCATCACCGGAGATGAGCCCACAGTCACCTCCCTGGGACATTCTTGGCCATGAAAGCAAATGATACACTAGGCCTAAATATCTCTGTTGCATGTCCAAGCACAGTTCTATGTGCTTGGTATTAATTAGTATTCTAGGTCTTATCAGGATGTTAGCCGCTCCAGTTCATCTCCTTTCTGTAACCTTTTCAGGGCTGGCTACCACAACAACGAGCATGTGGGACATGCCTGGCAAACATAAAGCCACAGTGACTTCCTACATGTAAAACTCCCTCCCGCATTGCCTCTCCGTGCAGGCTGACAGGGTTAATGATTCCCCTCCCACTGAGGCTCGGAAAGTTGTGCTGTGGCTTTGCTTAACTGGGATTCCTCACACCAGCTCCTTAGTCCCACACTTGCCATCTAACATTTCCTACATGAAACCGTGCTTTTCCTGTCAACCAACCACCCAGATCACCCAAATCCTCGTCAATCTGCTTCCCTTTTTCCTGATTTTTGCCTTCAGTATTAGGATTATCTGCAATCCTGGTGGTCAATACTGAAAGCTGCCCACTGAAGGATGCAACCTAGGTTTTTAACAGTCAGACTCCTGTAAATCAGAGTACAGTACCTGTATTTAGCAAGAAAGAGCTTCAGCCTGCAGAGGAGGTTGGTGGTGATGTAAGTCAAGACGTAGCTGCCCTTTGGCCACCTCTGGCTGCACACACCATCCCCACCAGCCACGACTCAGACCTGATTTAGCTGTTCCCTTCACACAACCCTACTTCATTTTTAGTCTGATTTTTCTTTCAAGAAAACTACATCCAGTCATTTTGCAAATTGGACTGGGGAGAAAGGAAACAAATCACACAAGCAGTAGGAGTGAGAGGATGGCAAATTGCCCCACGAGTCACTGGGGGAAAGCGGTTGGGCCTGGGCTGGTAGCAGTGCTAAGGCCAGAGCAGTCATGGCCACAGTGGTCAGACAGCACCCCGATGGACACAGGTTGAGGGGCTGATGGATCCCCAGGCTGCTCGGTTATAAAAATGGGACTGATTAGATACAGGCGCTGGTAAATGCTGCACAAAAGCTTGTCTCTGACAGTGCTGGATCCTTAAGTTAAATAATCTTTATGTTGGACAGCTGTGGAATAATCCCTCCAGAGAGGAATTTCCTTATCATTATCAGTTAGGCATTGGCTTAGACTGAAATATATAGTCTTTCCTTAACAAGTTATAGTTCTAACTAGTTCATATCCCTTCCCCATTTATCTCCTCTGTAAACTGGCATGTTGTGTTCCTTGCAATCCCTGCTCATGAGGAAGGTGCTTCATCCTTTTAGTAACTTTCTTACTCTGCCTGTATCCCCCTGCTTTCCCCAGCAAAGGTGATGAGAAGCTCACAGAGGATTCCAGCTAAGGTCTATCCCAGACTCACTCAGTGGCGTTACAATTTTCTCTGGATTAGCTTCCATCCTACTATAAAGCCACCCACCCCTGCATGGCATCCAGAGACAAACTGCTCTGAGCCCTCAGGGCCTTTGGTTTCTACACCTTTGCAGCATTTCGGCAGTGCCAGCACAAAGCACCTTGTGGCCACTTAGCCTCATGGAGAAGTTCCTGTGAAAGACACTGCTCCTGGCTTTCTGAAAATCCACATCCTGCTGTTATTTCCTACAGCAGGAAACACTCCATAACTTCTAACAGCTCCAGGAGCATGATTTTCCTTTGCAAAGGAAAGGAAGCTGCAGATTTCTTGCTGCAATGTCGCAGATCAGGTGGGTGTGCAGAGGAAACCTACAGATCCTTAATGAGCATCCCAGCATGTCAGCCTTCTCCCAGGCTTCCTACTTCCAACAGACTGAAAGGAAGGCCCGATAATTTTTCTAGGTCTTTGTGCTTCACATTCTCTCCTTACCCGTCAATTCCCACCTAACATGTTCCCTGCTGCAGCCTGTGCTCCTACTGCTGCTCAAGGCTTGGCTGTTCATTTTCTGAAGGATGTCTTTGCCTTGAGTAACCTCTCATGCCTTGGGTCCTAGGCAGATGGGGGTGGTCCTTGCCTTTCTCTGGATACTGCTATCTGCTGCAATAGTGTTCTTAATGAAAGAACCAATGAAAAAGCTCTCCTTGATATTTATCCAAAACTCTTTCTCTCCACAATGCCCTCTATCCTCCTTCTCCATTTCATTCCTCCACCGTCTCTTCCTTACCCCGCTCCCCTGCACACTTTGCTTTCTCACTTTCCTGGCTTTCTTCAACCCTCCCCTTGTACTCCCTCCTTCTTTCACTGCCTCCCTTCTTCCCTCCCTCTCCTTGGCTCGGTATTCAAAATCCCTGCCCATAGCGACGAAAGGAAAAACAACAACACAACACTCCAGCCTGAGGAGGCCAGAGCACGGGATTCCTTCCGAGAAAACTCAGAAACCAGGGAAAAGAGGGAAAGCAAACAGTGAGAGCAGGAAGAAGGCTGAAGAGAGCAAGGATATTTCAAGGGGGAGGGATGAGCTGGTATCTCAGGGAAACTTGCTGGGGTCTGAGACAAACACAGAGACAGGATCGCAGGTCCAACCCCAACACTGCTGTGTTTCTGGGGGAAGGAGCTGTGTCGGAAAGCCCAGCTCCCACAGAAAAAGCCCCAGGGCACAGTCATGCAAAGGACAGAGATAACTGTACAGAGAAAGAGAAAGCAGTGACTTGCCCTAGGGAGTGGATGGGCCAATGTCCTGGGTCACAAACAGGAGTATCCCTGCGGCAGAGGGAGAAGGGCTGGTTTCCCCAGGGAGAGAGGGGAATTCTCAATGCCAAAGGGAGACTGTGGGCCCAGGGCTGAAGGGTTAATAC
Source organism: Mesitornis unicolor (assembly GCF_000695765.1). NCBI lineage: Eukaryota > Metazoa > Chordata > Aves > Mesitornithiformes > Mesitornithidae > Mesitornis > Mesitornis unicolor. Next base: position 6,173 of record NW_010194953.1, read on the forward strand.
CCCACAGGAGGGCCCTGGGGAATCCACTGTAAATAGGTGTGGTTTTCTTTGCAACTCCAAGAGGCATTTTCTCTCTGTACCAGTCTGGACAGGTGAGAAATCGGAAGAAGTTGGAGCCTGTGCTTCCCACTAGCACAAAGCAGGGCTGTTAGTACAGGTCCCGCTGTTTGTTTGCACACTCCAGCCTGGCTGCTTAACTCCGTAGTACCCGGTGCCAGGAATCTCTGGCAGTCAGCATGGTGGTCCCCCGGGTACAAGCACCTGCCTGTTAATGGAAAGCCACAGATTAATGGTGCAGCACAAGGAGCCTTAGTCAGTTACTCGTTGCAGAAAGGATAAATTCAATGATAAGCAAAAGACCCAGATACTGTATGTGCGGGAAAGGCAATTCCCTTCCTTTCTCCTCCTCCCGCAGTTCATGGCCCTGCATCCCCTACCCCAGTGCTGCACTTGGCCCTCCTTCCTTGCCCCATCGCTCATGGTCGCCCCCCCAGGGCTCTGCCTTGCCCTCACCATGCCGTATCTCCACGATGAGCTTCTCCACCATGAGCTACAGGAATGTTGTTTCCCTCCAGAAGTCAACCTCCTCTCTTGTCCTGGCTCTGCAGCCTGCCTGCTGCTAGGCAAGGATAACCAAGAACCAAAGTTTTCAGTCGTCTCTGCTCCATTTTCCATTTTTAATTCAGGACATTTGAACCTTGAGGATAATTTTCCCTTCTTCAAACAAACTTTAAACATAGCTGGCTCCCAGAAAGGTAGAATTGGAAGAGAGACTGGATCACTAAATTCAGCCACAAGCTCTAACACTCATATAATCCCCTTCATAAACTAACCAGGCTCAGTCTTGAAACCAATCAGGATTTTGCTCTCCCTGTTCCCACCAGAAAGCTGCTCAGGATCCTACTGCTATGAAAGGAAGAAATATTCTGCTAATCCCCAGCCTAAATTTACTCATTCCCATTTGCTCTGGCAATGAAAGGCAGCACCCAAGCAGCAAAGTGCTGGGTAGGACATAAGCCACAGAACAGAATTCAAACAAATCAGATTGAATCACAAAGAATAACACTGAGGAATGAAAGCAGAACTGTTTGCAAAGCAATTAATCTTGGGCTTGGAAGTGCTGATTCCCCCAGCCATTTCAGATCCCAAAGGCTCCTCAGCCCTACAGAGTCCTCATACCTCTTTGAATCCCCAAGGGCACATTAGAGCCATGACCCCGCTGTGCCCCTGTACCGACAGCTCTTCTGAAAACTGCTTCTAGGAAAAGGCATCTGCATGAAGACCTCACCCCCATCCGGTTCCCCAGGTCCTACCTAGCACAGCTGCTGCTGAACTGCAGCTGAGCTTCAGCCCAGGAGAGCTGCAGGAAAGGAGAACACCAGTGTCTGCAGAGAGTACAAGGGGTATATTGTCCAAAGTTCAACACATAAAACAGTAAAACAAGCTTGCAGAGGGCTGAAAGCTTAAGGACAGATACTACAAAGCCCTGGGAAACAGAAACTGCAGGTGTTGGACCTTCCTTCTGCCCACCACTCATAGACACCACTGAAGTCAGCAAGAAGTTGTTTATTTTAGGCTTTTGGTCGAGTTCTGTTCGCAAGAAGCCAAAATGGTGATGCTAGACACAAAGGCATCTCGTATCCCACCAGAAACATGGCTCCCCAGCTTCATGGGTAGACACAGCCGGGCCACAGATACTTGCGCTGAATCATAGATTCCTGTCATCCAACTGCGCATGAGGATAATGGGATATACAACAGAAAAGATAGGGAAAACCATCTGCTCCTCTCGCTTGATTGTGCTGTGAAACTGTAGGCTCTGTTTGGGATAAAACAGCACTTATTTCCAAGGCAACAAATTGCAGTGTCATAAACAACAGAGGACCAGGAGATGCCTGCAGGTTGGAAGCTGACAGAAAGAGCGTCCTTCACAGAGGCACAGGCAGACCGAGCGAAGATGAGGACTCTGAGCTCTTGCCCAGAGCACTGGTTTTGTCAGTGTCACCAATCAAGACCTCTTCCCTGCTCCTCACAAGCACAAAGCACCCTTGCAGGAGGGCCGCCACCAGTGACCACCAGTCCAGCTGGGTGTTGTCACAGCAGCAGAGGGGCTAAGTTGCCTTCCAGCCTTGTGGGTGCTTTTATCTACAGCCTAACTGGAGGACCAGCCATAAAAAACACAGATGCAAAGGGTCCTTCTGGTGCCCAGTGCTCAGAGCTACAAGCAGTTGTGGCCAAGTCACAGCAGAGAAGTTGCTGGGACAAAACCCATGTATTTTGCTGCACCTCCATGTGACAAGTGTTGAAACCCAAGCAGGGGATCATAAAGCTGACTCTGGCAGCTTGACATGAAGAAGATAGAGCTGGACAACTATAGGCTAAGGCCCAGAGAGGCATAAGGTGAGCATAAGCAGAACACATTATATTGGCATGACTTGCTAATTGTGGGATTGTCCCCCCTCCAATGTGGTGACACTTCTGGAGCATAGCTCCTGGGCTGGAATAGAAGAAAAAGTGCAGCTGGACCTGGGGGAGACCGAGGTGGAAAAAAGCTGAAGGAATAAAACTGTAGCAGAAAGAGAAGCTTTCTTCAGGGGAGGAATGAGGCTGAGCAGGAGAAACAGGAGTGATAGGCATAAGTGACACTGATTTGGTTAAGCCACTGAGTGCTGAAGAGATAACGCCCTGCAGAAAAGCACAGCCAGTTCAGGAGAAAGGAGATAAAGTGGAGACTGGGCTATTTGCTGGGGATGGAGTATGTTCTCTGTGAGGCACACAGAAGTTCAATTCATGGGGCTAAAATGTGGGGTGCAATGAAGAGAGGGGAAGTAACTGGGTGAAGAGAGGGAAGCCAAACCAAGAAGAGGAAACAGGAATGGGACTCCAGTAACAGCCAACAGAAGCTGTAATCACAAAGACGTAAGCTGCAGGGATTTTAACAGCTTAGGTGTCTGTTTAAAATGCAGCCTTGGGATCCAAAAGACCTGGGTAAATTGGTCCCCGTACATCCAGCTGCAGAATGGTGATGCCTTAAATGCCAGGAAGCTGGATGACTGGCATGGCTCTGTCCTACAGCAGTGCTGCTGCAGTTCCTGAGATGCCCACTCCATGTCCTTCCAGCACCCCTGAGACTCCCAACCCTAATGCACAGCACAGGTACTCCCACAGTGCAGCCAAGTGAGCCCTGTCCTACACCGCAGAGAGCAGACCACCATGCCCAGGAAAGTAGAGGGCAGGAAGAGAAGTAACCATGGGGTGGGGAAGCTGCCCTGGAAGGGCACTGAAGGCCTGTAGGCCAGAAGAGGGTCACACATACAAATGGACACGGGAGGAAGTCCTGGAAGTGTCAGCATGGAGAAGGGTAAGGGACAGAGGTGCCAGAGCTGACCTGCTGAGGCTGCAGAAGCAAACAGAAGAAACCTGAGAAACTGGAGGATGACAGAGGAAAGTGCAGGGCTCACAACTGCCTGTGGAGAAGATGCAGTTGGTCACAGGTAACTTCACTGAAGGCTCCTCTGAAAAAGTCATTAGTAGCAGAGTCTCAGAGTGAGAACAGTTAATGAGTTACCGGAGAGATCCCCAGGCAGAGTCAGCATGGGGCAAGCAATAGATTCCACTGTGTGAGTTTTCAGTGGGGCAAACTACAACTTCTTGATGAGCAGGACAGTGGAACAAGGGGCAGAGTAGCACAACACCATCCCTAGAGATGGCCCAGTGATCTGCCTGCTCTGGAGTTACGGTGCTGCCAGCAGGGCTTGCGTGAGCCAGCACTGCTGTACAAGCTGGACCGGACTTTCCAGGAACCAAGGAAAACCACAAACCAGCTTTGTGACGTGGACAAAGCGTGTGTGGAGAGGACAAATGTCTTGGCTCGTTCCAACTGATTGCCATCAATCAGCTCCCTCAAAGGCTGGGGCAAATACATCCATGTGAGACTGGATTCGCCACTGCCACCAATACATAGGAATCATGAAACCAATTTTAGCCCAGGACAGCAAGAAAGACTCACTGGCCCCTTATGAGTTTTTCCCCTGAGAAATGCAGTACCTCTGTTTTAGAGTGGGAAAGGTTTCTGTCCTTCCTTTCCCTGCTCAATTCTTCCACACAAACATCTTCCCCTGTGCACTCTGTGACTCCAACAGGGCTTCCCATTAACAACCACTGTGAAAAAGGAAGTCTTCCTTTTGTGCACAGTCAGCCCCGTGTCACTGCTGGTTGGGTTCGTATTCCAGCAGTCCTGAGGAAATCCAGCCTGGGATGTGGCTACATGCTGCACAGTTGGATAACACAGCACACAGAGCCAATATACAGCTTGTCCTCAGGTGTGTGAGGGGTTAAGTCCACCGAGAAAATGCTTCTGCTGCTTAAACCAAAATTACTCTTTTTCTTCTTCTTTTTTTTTTTTTTCTGTTGAGGAGTTCATGAAAAGGGGAAAAAAAAGCTGCTATTTGTTTTGCCCCTGCTGGAGCCATGAAGGGAGCTCTGCAGAATGGACAGTACAGTCACTGTGGCATCGCAGCAGTGAGGGAGCTGAACCAGGAGCTGCGAGGTGAAGGTCCCTGTTTAACAGCTTTCCGTTTGTTTACCAAAAAAATATTGTTCCATCATAAAAATTCCCAAAATAGTTCGCGTCTTGACAGACTGACTGGCAACTGCCCAGCTCTGCAGGATCCTGCTAAATGAAAGGAAATAAAAAGAACTAATCTGGTACCCACGACCAAGTGCTTGCAGCTTGGGAATCTGCAGAGTCTCAGGGCTGAGCTACTCCAGTAGGTGTGGGGCAGGGTGGAGAGCCCTCCCTCCAGTCAAGGGGCTGGGTTTACTGATGGCAACAGCTTTTCCATGGGTGCTGGGCAGGCTGATGAGGAAGACAGCACTCGCCTTGCAATGAATGACCAGCTTCTGCTTTACTTTTATACCAAGTTTTTGGGGTTTTTTCCTCCTCCACCCAGCTCTGTAAAGCTTTACCTTGACAAGACAGGCTGCCCCACTCTAGTGACTGTATCTCTCTGAGGTCTTCAGCTCCTAAGAGCTGTCAATGGCTCCTCTGGGGAAACTTTCCATACAGGCATCGTTCTAGACCTGTGCGACTCCTGGCCGGCTAATGTATTGCTTGTTGCTGAGATCTTAGGATGAAAACCTATTGTCACTGCAGACCGCGGTGATCTTACTACACATAAATGGAAAGTGTCAAACAGCACATGGCAGCCAAGTCAAAGAGAGTCATCCTCTCTAGGAAGAGCAAAAGGCCACTGTGAAGTCTTGCAGCCTGCCGCGGTGACCAAAGGACCGTGCGCACTGTGACTCACAGCGCAGAGAGGCAGCAAACCCGGATTAGGTCATGCAGAATTAGCAGCCTCCATGGAAAGAACCTATCCTCGCCAAATCGCAGATGTCTCCCCAGCTGCGGAGTTAACTTCTCCATGGCCCCCATAGCGCCCAGGGCAGGTCTGCTTTTGGGAGGGACAGGGGGAAAATTGTACTCTAGATCATTCCCAGCATTGGCCTCATGGGACTCTCCATTCAATCCTTAGACATTTTAATACCTGGCCTCCAAACCAGGCCAGGCTTTAGCAATGGAGTAGGAGGAGGGTGGAGAGATGACCACTCCTCCAATGCTCGCCTCCATCAGTGGTCTGCAAAGCCAGGCTGGCTGGTGCTGTAGGAAGGGTCAGGGTGTGCAGGGCCATGCTGGCTGTGGTGGTTCCTCTTCCTGTGGTAAGATCACTTTGGCCTCCTGCTGTGGAACATCTCTGAGCAGTGTCCCAGCAGCTCAGCAGCCAGATGTGGGAGCTGTTTCAGTACAGCTGAGCTCAGGGCTACCCACACTTGCTTGGTTTAGGTACCCCTGTCACAAAAGAGAGGTGGGGCTGGTGGGAATAGGACAGCCAGGCCATGCACAAGCCAGACAAAAGTGATAGGTGACATTGGTAATGGGTTTCACCTGACTCTGAGCTTCCTTTCATACTTCACGTGGTGTGCAAGCTGCCAGCTGGGGCTCCCTTCACCACTCTGTAGCACCTGGAAGAAAAGCTGAACACCAGTTTTCCACTGGAGGTACACTGCCATTGCAGGTTGGTTCTGTCCCGCATTGCCCTGCTCTTCTTGGCACTTGTTCTTGTGGTATATGATCCATTTCCATGTATTGAGCTTGCTCTGGGGAAGTCATATGGATTCATAGAGTGGAAAACAGACCCAAGGGTGTTGGGTGTTACTTCTGTCCTGTCAACCTCAAGGACACACAGAACTAAACCCTTCACAGGAGAAAGAAGAAGACAAAGTCATATGGATTCATACAGTGGAAAACAGACCAAGGGTGTTGGCTGTTACTTCTGTCCTTTCAGCCTCAAGGATACACAAAACTAAACCCTTCACAGGAGAAAGAAGAAGACAATCTCTAGCTGAGGAAGTGCTGTGGAGGAAGAGGAAGTGTGGCTTGCACATCAGGGCTGGCTGGAAGCATCCTTGGAAGCTCCTAGAGCAACACACAATTTGAAGCCCTCCCACATGTGCCAAGCCAGGCTGTGCTGGGTTGAGTCTGGGGGGAAAAGGCAGCTTCCAAGTGCATCTCCAAGCAAGCATGCTGTGCTCCTCCTGCCCAGGCTGGCCATCCCAACCAACCCAGCACCCACTGCTCACCCTCTGCGCTCAGCTCCCCAAACCTCTGCATGGAAGTTCAACAAGTTCCTGGCAGGAGCACACTGGGAGTCTGGTTACTGCTGAAGGCAGCAGGACTGGGGGAGAGGAAACGTCTCTGAAACGATGCAACTTCTTCTGGGATATCCATGGACAATGGTCTTGCTGATCTGGCTGTTGAAGTGCCCAATTCTTACAGTTTATTTTCCCTTTGTGCTTGCATCCCTGTAGGCTATGAGAGGTTCTTGTGCAGATGTGGCCATGCTCTGACAAACCTGCTCCAGGATAAAAAGCAAATTCAACCACCAGCCCCTTTCTTGTCTCTCTTCCCCACATTTGCCTGTGACTCACATTCACACGTTCAAGTGCCCTCCGGTCTGACATTTCTATGAGGTGCAGTTGCTGTGAGGCCAGGCTGGAAACTCCTCTCTCTCATTGCTCACAAAGCTTTTTAGAGGACAAAAGCAGACCCCCATGGGTTGCATTCAGTCACTCTCATCCAGGACCCTGTAAGGCAGCTGCCACCTCCCTCCTGCCCCTGCTGTGCTCCCAGGCCCTGAGTCACCCGTTTCCTCTTCCACTGGAGGGGCAGGTGATGCACACGACTGGTACAGTTCTCCCAGCACCCTCTCAGTCGTATTTTCCCTCTTATCTTATGACTACCACTGAGAGGATAATCATCAACTCACCAAGTGGGCAAGGGCACAAGCAAAGGGTGTTCCCCTTTCACATTTGAAGCCTCCAGGGCTGGCACTACAGCCCATGCTAAAGAAAACCGAGGCTTCAAGTTTGCAAAGACAAAACGCTGTCATCTTGCTCCAGGGTTACCAAAGAAAATCAAAGACTCATTATTCACCAAACCCCAAACTCTCAAAACATTGGAGAACCCTGGCCTTAACCCTCTCTTTTTGAGTGGTGTATAAATAGGAGATAGTTACTAGTCTTTTTCCAAGAAACTAGCTGGGGGCTTGGCCCTGTAATTTGGGTGTCTGGGGCTCACTTGGGCCCATAGACCCAGTTGCTCCTCTCATCTACAGCTCTGCTTGCTTTGTAGGCAGAGCTCCCCTTGGCCTGCATAAATGAGCTGAAGTTATCTATGGTCTCAGCCACATCTCAGAGGAGATGCTTCTCACATACTCCTGGATGTGATTGTCCATTTAAGACCCCACTCCAGCCCTTGGCTCATATCACAGAACAGCCCCCATCCAAAATATACATTTACTTTTCTGCATTCTTTGCTGGGACATCCATCCACTCCAGACAGCATGGGAGTGAAACAAATCTGTGTGCGGCTCTCTGGGATCCCACTGCCAGCAAATAAACCACAAACTGACCATTGCTCTACCAGACTCCTCCTTCAAATGAAAAACCTCAGAGAAGGGACCCAGGAATTGAACTTATTTCTACTCCAAAGTACTGAATGAACAAAACCCTAAATACAGGTCTTATGGCTCAGGGATGTCTGCAGAACTCCCAGGCTCGCCTTGTCGGCATCAGAAACTCGCCAGCTCCCACCCTGTTCATCCCCTGGCTTGTTTGTTTTGTTGTTATCAGACACCTCTAGTTCTTTATCAAGACTCATTTTACATTATTTGTTATCATTACATGGCAAGTAATCAGCCTTGTTATTACTTATTGCAGTTCCTATCTTGCCAGATATGGGACTCCCACCCCCTCCCTGGGGAGACACAGTTCACTTCTACGAAGTACTTTCCTGATGCTTGGTCTAAATTTTCTCCTTTGTTAACATAATCCTCATCTTCTCACAGATGTTTGGAGACAACAATGCTTCCCCGACCTTAGTCATCTTTTGGCTAAACTGGTTAGCATTAAGTTCAATCTATCTCCCCAGTCTGTCAACAGTTTCAATACCCCCAATTCAGATCACAATATTTGGTGAACTCTTCAGAGAAAGACTCTCACTCCCCTCCTCAGAGAGGAAAATCACACTGACCTTTCCAAAACCCCCTGCCTGAGTTGCTCCCCACTGCTGTCCTTTGGGCTGCACTCCAAAAACCAGTGAAAGTTATTGGGAAGTCCATTCCATCTCTTCTGTTTCTGTTTCCATAAGGGTAGGACCGTGCTTGCTACCAAGCTGATGCTCACAAGCATAACAAAAGTTAGCACAGTCCTTTTTCAGCCAGTCTGCAGACAAGTGTTCATGCTGGAAGAGATGACTCCAGAACATGAGGTTATATGAAAGCCACAGGAAGGGTTGTTATCTGCCTTGCCCCTTCCCCGAATTGCCCGTGACATTGGCTCTTTTGCGAGCAGCAGGGCGGGAGCTCCATGCTGATCTCATCCATCACAGATGGTGGAAGGACCAGCCCATGCTCCTGAGCGTTGGGGAAGGGGGAAAGCAAGACTCAGTGCATTGGCAATGAGCGACTGGCTAAAAGAGAAAGCTCCTTCTGACAAAGCAGCTTAACAGGCCCTGCTCTCATTTGTTCTCGCTGTAACACACCAGCCCTGTCAGTCTGCAGGTCTTGCGCATGAAGCTCTAGGGGGAAATATTTCACACATATTCTTCACATTTTAGTTCGAGAAAAATCACAGAGATAATTGCCTAGTTCATGCAGTCACTGGTTGACATCATTCTTCACGCTCCTTGTGCAGTGCAGGGTATTGCTCACTTAATTCACATTAACTGGCTCCAGCTCCGGGCTTGTCCTTCCCACCCTCCCAAGGATCCTGTGACAGTGGGTGGATCACACTAAAAAAGCAGAGCTGAGAGCAACTAAGCAATCTCTGCACGGTCTTGCTCCCCACCTCCAAAAAAAGAGATGCTTTCCTAAGCAGAGGGGCTGTGCTGTGCTGACCACAGCCACAAGGAACAGGGGAAGGTCTTGCAGTCGAGGAGGTCTCCAGTGCAGGACTTGGAAGGGGCTCAGATGAGGCTGGCAGTCATGGGGGGCAGCCAGGGGGCACAGAGAGCGAGCAGCCATGAAGGAGAAGTAGCATGGGAGAGCTCCTGCAGAACTTTGTCTCTTTTTGGCATGGTCTGTGGCAGCGCTGAAAGCGCCATTGCGTGTTTATCCCTTCTGAAAGGGGATTAAGCAAAACTGCAGGATGGTATGCAGAGTTCAGCGTCCTCACAGGAAACTCATGCAGAAGAGCCGCTGCTCTCGCACTCCGTGCCCACAGCACACTCTGCTACATGTGGCAGGGAGGTGGCAGCAGCAAGGAGAAAGGCAAAGAGAAAGAACTGACTGGTTTGATGCCTGGTGGTGAATGAAAGCCATTTGCAAGCAGAGTGGTGGGGATGGGAAGAGGGAGCATTAATTCTTCTCCTTTACAGATTTGGAAAGGACTTGTGAACATTTCCTTTCCTGCACTCTGCCATTAACAGTTCTGCAGGGTGATATCATCGGGGCCTTTTCCAAACTCTGACCGTCTCAGACATTACAACACCAGGTTTTGGCTGCCTATACATATCACCAGCTACACCCACTCCAGCCCCATCCCTGCAACACCCCCAGAGGGGCCAGTGAACCTCCCACTCACCAGAGCCCTGCTCAGCACCTCAGCAGTCACAAGCCCCCAGGAACTCATCCCTGGACACTGTACCTACACCTACTCAACTGCTCTTGAAAGCAGCTAAGCCAAAACTAGACCCAAATTGCTCCAAAAAGCCCAACACTCTGAGCCCCATTGTCATAAGAGCAAGCAGCTCATGGTACCAGCACCAAGATGTAGATTTTGGATGTAGGGTTGGAAGTGGAGAGCAGGTGCCTCTGAAGAACATCTCCAAGCGGGCCATGGTCAACGCAAAGCTCTGTTTCTCTTGTGCTGCAGAGCATGTACTGGGAAAATCAACAGCCCCCAGCTGAAAACCTGCTTGTGGCAAAGCCACTTGGACACTGGAGGAAGGAGAGATGTTCTCCTTAATCCCCAGCAGTTACGTGCTTACATTTTGCTCACGATCTTGCTAGCTGCAGCAGGGGAGAGCTGCAGCCTTCCTCTGTGTACGGTGGAGGCTCACATCCAAACGAGCTCTGCGCCAGCATAAAGAGGAAATGTCTCCACTGACATTAATGAAGTTACTCCAGGGTGTCAAGTTAGGCCAAGTGAGAGCAGAATCATGGCACTTGAATATGCTGGAGATTTGCAACCGCAGAGCGGCCTACCAGCACAACAGACAAAAATAGTGTGTCAGGGAAGAGGTTTTAGTTTCAATTTGTCCAAGAATCACAGAAAAGCAGCAGTTATTTAAAAAATGCCTGAGCTGGGTTCCTCAAAATAGTGGGAGTTTCATTTAGTGCTTACCCCAAGCAGTGTGTTAGCAACGCGCTCGGGCCTTCTTCTGTAAAGAGCGAAAGCGCCGAAGGCAGAAGAAAAATAAACAAAGCAGATGCCTGGGCTGTTCCACTGGCCAGCCCAGATGTCAAGATTTGCTGTTAATAACGCCGATGACTTGACCTGCTTCCCCGCCTGCTGTCATGCCCAGGGAGGTGTAAGGAGCCCCCGGAGACACAGACAGCATGTGCTCAAAGTGCGAGATGGTCCCCCAGCGGGTTTGCACGACAGCCTGGCAGCGCTCCTCCACAGATGTGCTCTGTCAGGATAAAACCTCCCAGGGCTGTCAGCCTGCTCCCGACAGCCTCATCCACTCCCCCTTATGCTTAAGGATCACAGAACCACAAGACTTTCTTCTGTTTACTGTAAGGAGATGTTGCCTGGATCCTTTTTGGATGGAAACCCTCTGCTACTTCGCTCTCTAGCAACCTTGGTCAAGGTTCCCCAGAGCTTCTTCCAGCCCATTGGAGAGTTTAGTTGCTCCAAAACGGGACTGGTTTGGTTCAAATCCAGTATTTGAACCAATGGCTCAGCTGCATTCCCGCTAGGATATTGCCCTCAGTATCATCACTCCTCCTGTTTAGCAAGCAGTCCACGGATGACAAAGACAAGTACATGCCAGCGGTTTCTGGGTTCACCAAAGCCAACGAACCACAAAGGTCCAGAGCTGGCAGCCTTTAGTCAGGAAGAGATCTGCTCCTAAGGCTCTGCTCTGCCATCGCCCTGGCAGCTTTCTGCTGCTATTGTCTCCCCTCCCTCTCTTCAGAGATTTATTCTGGTACTGACAGGGACACTGCAAGGACCTTTCTTTCCTTTCTCCCTCTCCCACCCGCTGTGTAGGCAAGAGAGCCCATTTCCCTGCAGTGATTAATTCCTTTTGGCCCTTGCAGCTCAGAAAAGATTTTCTGTTACTGCTGGTTTTGTCCCTCTCTGATTCAACACAGGCCTTGCATCATATAAAATGGCTTCAAGCACTTCCCTTTGGGAACACAGGTTAAAATCCAGCCTGCATCCTCACAGTAGACACTCAGAGAAGGACGTGGTGGGTAGAGGTAAAGGAAGGTACGTAAGGCCAGTGTACAGCACTGGCAAAAGCATTACTTTCCTGCTTTAAAAGGGATGGAGAGGTAAGAGAGGCTCCAGTGGCTGAGAGCTGCACTACTTGCCCCATAGTGAGCTCAGCCTGTTTAGCCTCTTGAACAGAAGAAAGTGCCTTTATCCCACTGTAATCCCAGGGAGCAAACATGGGGCACTCAGAAAGTCTTTAATCTCCTGAAGAAAGGAAGAATGGCAACCACAGCCGGATGCCATAAGCAGGCAATTTCTGATTAGAAATAAAACCCTGTTTTGTAGAGTGTGGCTGATCAGCCCGTGGACATGGTAGATTCCCTGTCTCCACTCAATTCAGCACTGAGGCTGCTTAACTTCCCAAAAGCGCTGCTGGCAAGCACATATTATTGGGTGTGGGACAGGGGTAACTACATGAAATGAAGGGGCCAGTCTTATACAAGAGGTGAGGCTGGATGATTGCCCGTCCAACCTGGGGAGCCTGTGAATTACCAGAGCTCTCGTTTTGCCTGTGGCATTTCTGTAAACCTGCCACTGGTGCTGGCTCAGTGCTGGCATGTGTCCTGGAAGCACACCTTCTCCAAGCCGTTCCTTGTTCCCGGTCTGCTGGAGACTGACTTTGCTCCCTTGCCTCTGGCAAGAGAGTTTCACCTTTCCTTGTATAACCTTGCAGAAGAAGCAGGGGGCATGGTGACCAGAGGGGCTGGCTGCACCCTTGGGCCACAGACAAGAGGCCATGCACTCCTGGCTCAAATGGAGAAGAGGGTGGCTGGTCAAGGTGACCCCAGAGACACAGAGCACGCAGATGACCCAGCAGATCAGCCCAAGAAGCGCTGCAGTGGGGCACAGATGAAGGAGGAACCCCCGGGGTGCGCAGTTAATCACGAGGATCCACTGGCATCAGTTGTACACCAGGAGATTGCCTTGCAAAACAGAGCTACAGCCCTTCCAGAGAAATGCGGTAAGATATTCTGTAAGGCAAAACCTATGGTTCCTGCTTGGGTATGAGGCTGTTTATGCTAAAAAAAAAAAAGTAAGGCTGTGGGCCCATGAGCTTTCTGCATAGGAAGTACCCAAGGAAACGTCACCTGCCATGTAGCACGCCCCTGGTCTTTGTTGTCCCATATACCTGAGGCAAGGGGACAGCACATATAGAGCAGGCAGAAAAGGACTTCCGAAGAAAAGAAGCCACGCCACCTTGGAAACTTGCTGCTGGGCTGCACCTAAATCCCCCCAAAGTCCCTCAGAATAGAGGTAGCATTTTCAAGCTTCAAACATGGTTAAAGTGGAGCTCAGCATGCAGCCAGCCAAGAGAGTCTCACACAGTGCGTGAAGCTACAGAGGTATATCTAAATTTTCACTCATGGGCACAGACTGTAGATTTCTTTCCAGAATTAAGAGGCACAAGCCAGTCTGGATAAGAATTTTGGAACAGAAGAAAACAGCTGGTGAGCCAACGTCCACATTGGTGTCCTCTGCCTTCATACACCTCTCCCGCACTGCATTAATCCTGGCTTTCTTTTCACACCTCATCCCATCCCCTTCTCTGGCTAGTGCTGATCTATGTGTGTGCTGGCTGTCGTACCACTGCACGCACCCTGCGTATGCAGGTCCTGACCAGGGTCCATGCCACCTGCACTCTCCACGCCTCTCCCATGGCACGATGCTGAATTGGGCCTGGTTCTTCTGTCCACCTGCAGAGCGTCACAAAACCTGTAGGAAATGTAACAGTCTTGGAAACTTCTACTCTTCTCTCGAATTTGGGTGAAACTGTTCAGCATGTTCAAAAGCTACCAGAAGGGCCCCATGGTAAACAGCATGATTGCTCAGGCTTTGTCACCTTAGGAAACCGGCCAGAAACAGTAGAGAGGCCCACACGCTACATCCACAGCCCTACAGGTATCCTGCTGCAACAGGACATGGCAAGGAGATGCCTTACGTGCACGGAGCACAGGCAGCTGCTTGCCAGCCATGCTTTGCTGCCTTTCCAGCTCGCCTGCACATCGTAACTTCAACAAGAAATAAAGTGCTTATTAAGCAGCAACCCCAGGTTTGCCTGGTTTTGTTGATGGTGGCAGTCGATCCTCGCTGAGACGATTCATGACTTGACACCATTTTCTGCGCTCCCCTTCTGTCTCCAGCCAGAGCGCCCGATAGCCCTGGCTCCCAGTGAGCGTCTCTCACTTGTTTATGGCAGGGCCAGGGGATGTTTAAACGAAGATGGTAACGGGAATCTCGGGAATTTCACAGCAGACAGAACTGCAGCTACAATCCTCCCTGCAGCAAACGAGCTCTGCTCAGGACAGAGTAGAGAAAATTCTGTAGCTAAAGACAAATCTACAGACCAGCTACTTCTGGAAATGAAGGCACTCTCAGGGATCAGACTAGTTGCAAAACGAATTTAAAAGCCGTAATCACACACGGCCTGATCTCTAAAAGGCAAGAGTCCAAAGCAACAGGGAAAACTGTGCGTGCAGCTGCATGCTTAGTTGACACATGCAGCTACCGTGATTGCCTGCACGAAGAAACACCTTGATAAGAGAGAGAGAAAGAGTCTGGGCCAGCCTCTGTGGCAAAAGCCCTTTGGAAAAGCAGATCCATGCCGAACCGTGCGGATTTGGCTGTGATGGTGTCAGAGTACAACCCCAGCTTTAAAATGAAAAATTCTCCAGTCATTCATTTAGTAAGGAAGCACCACAGATTATTACTAAAGCTGAAATAATTTGTTTAGATCCATGCTGTGTTTCACTGCGAATGTTTATTTTCTTTCAGCACCTCATTCAGCTTGGGCAATGACACATAGCTAATTAGTTTCACATTTGTCCATACTTCTAAGCCTTTGCAGGATTTCACGGCTGCAATACCAAGACTGTAAGTATGATCAGCAAAGGCGCATTTGTTTTTTGGGGGAAAGTCTTCACTTGATCTTTATTTTTGATCATCAAGTGATTCCAGTAAGTTTGCTACGAGCTAAAGCCTACACCAGAGGGTCAAAGCTGACCTGGTCGTGTTTCCTTCAAATAAACAAAGTTACAACTGATGCCCTAGCTTAGGAGACTGAAAAGCTTGCAGGCAGAAAAGCTCTTGCAATCAGAGGAAGAAGAAATCAACTCTCACGTGTTACAAAGTTATTTTATAATGCCTCCCTACTCAAAGGCCAGAGATATACTTGATGCTTTTAAGGGCACCAAATGCCGAGACCCAGCAACACCTGTCTACGTTTCCAGTTCAAGATAACAAACACATGCATCATCTCCAAAGGACTGACTGTTAATGCTCCTTTTCAAAAAAGCACTTGGACTCCTTACAGGACACTCTCAAACAGAGGAGTCTGGGGACAACCTCGACAAACAACGCACTGGAGTGCCTGGAGCTCCTTTTTGCATGGGCAGTTCTGTCTGAAAGTGCAGCTAAGCACTGGTTCAGTGCTGGACTGCTCATTTTCTGGGGATGCAGCACCAAGCCCAGGAGGCCCAGATCCATCACTGGCCACGAGTGCCTCGCACAGGACCACTTAAGGAAAGAGAGATCCTGAAAGGCAGGAGTTTGGCAGGAGCAAGCTCTAACTCTGCTGCATATTTCCCCTGCACTGGCATCACCACCACCACAGCAGGAGCAGTGGCACAGCAGCCTGGTTGCTGAACCCTGGGTCACTTTCCAAGGTTTTGGGCTCACCTTGCCAGGGACCCATCATTGCTGGGGAACTCCTGGAGCAGAGCTGGGCTCAATCTGCCACATGGCATCCTCAAGGTGCCAAAGTGGATCAGGCTTAGCCCATGTAATGCCACAGGACAATAATGTTCACAGCTACCTGCTCCTCCCTGAACCCACATCAAGGGGGTGCACTCCCCATAAAAGCCAATGTCACACCTCCCCTGCCCTCCTGCAGTTACCCTGTATAAACTTAATTTTCTCTTCTCTTTGCTTCCTTCCCACATTCTGCCACAGCTTCCATGTCTCGTCTTCAGATGATGGACAGTCCCGTTACCCATCAGCGCCAACCATTTGAAGAATAAAAGCCCCATCATGAGCAACCAGAGATCCTGCATTGCATACATGCAAAATCCATGGGCCCAGCAGTTGCTCTCATAGAGGGACTACCACTGCTGTTGCTTCATTGCATTGCCTGGTGCCACAGCTCTGGCCAAACCACTTGGCTCAGCAGATTCCTCGCAAGAGCAGCATGGCTGCCAGGTCTTACCAACGGATGGCACAGCAGCAGGGTGATGGGCTGCATGAGGAGATGAGACCAGGTGGATTTGTAACAGCTGAGACTGGGGATAAGTTGGGAACAAAGTCTAATTTGAATGTCACAGGGGTAAGAATCTGCCGAAGCTCTAGAAGAAAGTGTCCTGCTGACTTGCCTGACACTCCCTAAATCTTCCTGCTCTGCTGAAGGCTAAATTAAAGAAGAACAAGAAAGTGGGATTCTATAGCACAGAGCAAGAGACAAAATTCCCCCCAGAAAAAGTGCAGTATTTTCCACATTGGTGACTGTCTCATCATGGAAAGACATCTGAGACACTTCATTAGTCACTGCCTGCAGCTTGCCTCCTCAAACACGTCCCCAAAGCAGTAGAGACCAAAATTACAATGAAAAAAAGAGGAATCTCTGTGTCTCTTTGAAAATGTGGAAATAACTGGAGTAGCAGTTTACATGCCAGGCAAAGAATTTTCTTTGCATATTTTACAGGCCAAACTCTGACCTCTCCTCCAGTGCTATTTTAATCTGTAAATAACTCCTTCAGAACAGGGGCCAGGTCCACAACTGTACTACTAAAAACTCCCAGAAGCCATTTTTTCAAGCAGGTGTCTTTACTTGTAAATCCAAATCCTGCAAATAATTTAAAGCTGCCCATTCTCACTGGAGCTTGTCTCACAGGTTTGGAGATGTGCTGGTAAAGGAGCCCACAGGCTGAAAGCCAGGCTGGATGTGAATACTCAAGGTCCTCCTAGACGGGGCTGCAAGTCTTCACTGTCAGGGTCAACGGAGACCACTGGGAGGAGCCAGAAGAATGGAGAAGCAGGAGGGATGGAAGAAGGTATCGCTGTGCCTAAAATATTTCTTTGCAACTCCTGACTTGCATTTTATTAAAATGTTAAGAACCAGAAAGGTATAGGGCAGATACCCTCCTTTCAAATCTGCCCGAGGCCCTCAATCTACACATGAGATAAAAACACTAAGTGAAGTATAGAAAATAGCTCAGTATCTTCTCTTAACTCTGACAAAGCGCAAAATCACGGTGCTAGAGCCTCCCAAGCTCCCTGGCGCACCGTGATTCTCATCTGTTGTGCACTCACCACTTCAAAATCATGCAATAAAATTGGATTTGTCCTTCCAGCTCGGGCAAAGCCCGCATGTGAGCATGGGAAGGGGTCTTCGAGCTAGCCAGGTGTATCAGAGCAGTGGGATGGCTTGGCGAGGGGGAAGCAAGACCTCGCTCTCTAGGGCAGCTCAATTCATCTGTCCTGGCAGCACACCCACGCTCGGCTCCTGCTCAGGCATCCCTCCCTGCGGCTGTTTGAGGGGGAATTTCTGCGGAGCCAAGCCAGGGTGCCAGG
>NW_010194954.1:0-20272 GCF_000695765.1 Mesitornis unicolor
GAACCCACCTGGAGTACTGCATCCAGTTCTGTTTTTTCTAAAGTTTTTCATAGAAACAAATGGTAACTTTTCACTCATCAAAAGTCCTGTATTGCAGCTGCACAGATTTTTCAAGGGTATTAAGACAATTTTTTTAGTTGGGTACAGAGGAAAAAAGATTAAAAGAGGGCTATGACCTGCTTTCATTTATGCCAGTATAGATCAGATTTAAAATATTGATTTAATTAGATTTGGCCTGATTTAAAGTTTAAACATCTCAGACCATAGAATCTGCTGAGGACACTGGTGGTGTTCCTTTTCAGGAGACCCAGATTTGCAGATGCATATGCTTTTAGAATAAGGCAGGGAGTTGTCAAGGAAAATCTCCTTTGCGAATGTTCTGTGCTTCTACCCACAGTACATCTCAGAAGAATTTCTATGAATAATGTTGCATACATCTATCTTTGCCTTATCAAACTTTCCAGAAGGCAGATGTTTCTTTTCTCCAAAGTGCTCCCTTTAAAAAAAAACCAACAACAAACCAAACAAACCAATCTAATGATTAATCTAAGAGAATCTGACCTTATCGCAGTAGTTGTACCTGCTGATTTTGTTTTCAGGTTCAGTAAACACTAATGTCATGATACACATTTGTATGATAGTTTTGATGATTCTACTACTTAGTCTTTTAGCTATTTAAAATTAAGCCAGCTTTCTATGCAGTTGTAACAGACCTCTTATTCTCACAATACCAAGTAGTTACCACAGTTAATTGTGCAATGAAAATGTAAATGTTGCCATGCAACCCCTAACAGCAGGAAAGTTAGATATCAATTAGATACTGCACTTGGAAGAAAGTAAACTGACTGAAATGAAATAGTTCAGTAGGCACTCCTGCTGCCTTGGAAGACTGGCCCCCTCCTAGGGACAGAGCTGTAGATGTGATGCCTTGATTATTGGCAGAATTCTGCTTGACAGCTTTAATTTATGTGACTGTTTGATTAGAAGCTTGTGACACTGCATGGATGTTGAATCCTGGCATGGTAGCTGAAGTAGATCTGCTGTATCTCTGCCCATAGGAAAAAGTATTCCCTTGGTCAAAATCACATCAGAGATTTTTATTTTTTTCCTTTCCCTCTAATCTTTTTAGAGAGTATTTGCTAAAGATGTGAGAGCAGAACTGAAGAACCTCTCTGGCACTTCTGTTTTTTCTTTTCTCTGCCTCAAGAACACTGGCCTGGTGTAAAATGGAAGTGAGCTTGGGGTTGAGAGTTTGAACCTTGGTCTGCAGCCACTAGGGTGGTGTTGTCCCATTGCTGTTCATTACTTTCTTCTGTGATAGCCATGGGTGTGGAACACCTATTAGTAGCAAGAAGTGGAGACAAATGTAGAGTGAGACAGGAGTGAAATCTCTGAAATATGCTGTATGTATACAGAAAAAGCCTTACACTTGCTATTAAATCTAGCTATAAATGCATTACTGGGAGGAAAAGGAGGCTCAGGAATGCTATTTCTATCAACCTATAAAGTTTACAGTGCTGCAGAATATAACCTACTGCATATAAATCAAAGCATGCAACAAACTTGTACTCAAAGATGTGTAATGTCGCACAAACCTCTGGCACTTCAAATTCCTGCCTACAGGGACTGTAACTTGTTTCAGTATTTTATAAATCAGCAAGAGTGAATAGGAATATTTTGACCTAAACTCTGCTCTTATTAATAAAGTTAATATAGGGATATGTAAGATGAATTGTAAAGGATTGCTGTTCATAAACTCTTAAGGCCAGAAAGGACCATTATATGCGATCATCTTGTCGACCTCCTGCTTAGCACAGATCGTAGAAATTTGCTCACTACTTTCTGACCTGAATCAAACAAATGCTCAGAAAGCCTTGCTGTAGTGTGCTCTGGCCACAAAACTTTGTTGTTTCTTCAAGGTGGTTTTAAAGAAGCATCAATTACAGAGAGCCATGACTGTCCTCTTATGAGTAAGAATCATAGAGTGATTTCACAGTGCAGTATACCTTTGGGAGGGATTTTCTCTTCTTTTGTAGCCTTTAAAGCTGCTATAAAGGCCACTTAATAGGTTGGGGGAGGACATCCTTGAGTGCAGGCAGTATCTAGCCAGAGGCTGTCCTAGATGACTCAGACTGTACACAGCAGAGACGGCAAGAAGGCACAAATCCTTTGTACCACAGAGTTGTGTGCCTTGGCAGCTGCTGTAGGTAGCAGAACAATCATTGAGCAGCCCTGAAAGGGAAATGCACTGTAATTTAACTGTTTTTTTATTCCTCTGCCCTGCCTTACTTTATGCTGAAGACTTTACCTGCTCTTATACGAGTCCATAATATGAGGTCCAAGATGGCTCAAAGCTGCTTTTATCCCTTTCTTTCACGGGGAGAAAAAGTCTTCTGTCTTTTCCTTTAAATTTGTTTGTTTTTGCTGAAAACAATACACTATAACCAGCCTTCTGTAATAGGTTAGTAAAATCTTCCTTTGAGTAACAGTTATTTTGAATTGTAGATTTCTTCCTGCACATCCTTAAGGTTTGTACTCATGGTAGTTTTTAGAGCTTAAATTTAGGTGCCTTGTTGTTTGTAGTAAAGATGATAGTGCTGTGTAGTGAAGAACTGATAAGATCTCCACTAGCTCTTCTACAATCTCAGCTGTCTCTTATGACATGCTGTGTTGACATTAATTTTTATACTGTCGATTTTCCTAATCATAAACACATTTGAAAGAGCAGGTATCCTGAGTGTATCTTGTGTCATGGTTTTCTTCACTGGAGATCAAAAAAGTTTTAACCCTGTTCATTCCCATAGTTCTGATAAAATTGTGGAACTACTGAGTCTGAGCAGTCTTTCTGCTCACCATGCAGACCCTTGTGTTAAGGCTGAATTGGGCAGTTAGCACTGATGGTGGACGCATGGGCCAGAGAACCTGGCTTCATTCTCAGATCCCAAGTTGATTCTCCTTGGTGAGAGAAATACTGCTAGTATTTGTTTTATTTTCTAAAATTTCTGATTCCAGCTGCCTCATTCAGCTCAGCTGTACCCAGTCAAGGACCAGTTACGGAGAAGAGAGGTGATACCTGACTACTATTTGGCACTTTTCTGCTTTGTCCAAAGTCTGCTTCAGACCTTGGTAAAGCTAAGATTAAGTTTTGGTGTTGCTCTAAATGGTACTTAACCATTCTTTGCATTTAGATCCTTTCTAGAGTCCTGGAGATGCCATACCATAGTGCAACTCTGGTCTTGTCCTTTGTTTTAATTGCACATTCTGTACTAGGAACTATAAATATAATAAATACAAAAAGTTTTAAGGTTCAGCTACACTTCAGTAAGTCTTTTGGGGTATAGGAAAGGAAAAGGGTACGTGCGTTGATTATAAAGGTGTAGCCCCTGGTCTGTATGGGTCTCTTGAAATTAGAAGAGAAAGATACAGTCTTCTTAGGCAGATAAGAGGACCTCCTGTTCTCATGATTTCTAATCTGTTAGTTGTTTATCATGTTAATACTTAGTTTTGAATGCTTTTGCAAAGAGTTGAGCATTTTGATTTTGTAGCTTGGGACTTCAGAGTGTTTCATGGAGAAGGAGCTGCCAATCTTCTCAAATGGAGCAATATAACTAAGCTATAGAAATAAGACTGGATTTAACCTTTTCAAATTGAGCAATGAAATAAAACACTTCATCATCTATAAGTATGGAGAATTTAAGTATTCTGACATTAGTGATGTCTACACAGCTCTTAAAATGAAAATGTACAATTCCCATAATTTAATTCAGTCACAAGATAACAGATCAGAAAAAGGAGAAAGAATCACTGTCACAAATACCATTCCTCTGCTTCTCTGACAAGAAAACATAAAATAGAAAGAATCATTAAAACAAGGAACCATTTACAGATTTGAAATTGGATCTCCTGTACTGAGAATAAGCATCCTCTTCTTTCCCCTTGGTATTAAGCAGGAGGAGCATGTTCTCTCATTGTATCCCATCATTTGGCATTATTTGGTCTGCTAGTGCAGTGTGAGTAAATACAGTGAAGAGAGTTTTAAATACCAATTGCAGTAATGTTCTCCCAAATTGCAGCCCCTGTCTGCTTTGTGAAAGTAGGTATTTTTCAGTGAAAAGAAACTATTTGTATTAGAGCCATTAGAGCCCTGCAGATAGTTGATCGTTTAGTTCAATGTGTGAAGACCATTCAAACAACTGGAGACAGGAGAAATATAGTTTAGACTGACAACAATGTTATAGTTTTGAGTAATACTAGATTGACTACTGAATTGTTTTAATTGAAAAAAGATTCCCCTGACCCCAGCTTCAGGTAGTTACAACCCCTTTAAAAAACACTTGGAGTATACTTATTTTCCATCTTTGCAGGCAAAAGGATTTGGCATTATTCATGGTCTGACAAGATGATGCATCCCCTAATCCTGTAGTCCAGTACACAAAGGAGGAGGAGGTATTTGTGTAAGGAGCAGCTGTGAGGGAAGGTCTGGTTATAATTACTAACTCTACCTGCGTCATAGTAATACATGAACTTGGTACTGCACCTTTCCCTTAGCCAGGAGAGTAAATGATTTGATGGGAAATAGCATTTTCTGGAATGGCTTTTCTATCCTTTGAAGTCATTAGGCTTTATTTTTAAAAAGAATGACTATGAGCTGGGGAAAGATACAGACTTTGCCACTGCGGATTGAGGACTCTGAATCTTGAGTCATCTGGTGATCAGAGCAGGGCTGTGTAAGATAAGCTGCTGTGCCTTTTTCTTGTCCCTCTGCTCTTAAAAAGGGAAACAAAAATCTTGAGAAAATTGGAAATAAGTAATTTCATTATTTAAGTATTATACCCTCCTTTCTTTTTCCTTCAGGGTAATGTAGTTAGAGTAGTCACAATTATTTATTCTGCCTGCTTTTTTGCTAAATGCATTTTAATGATTTTTCAATAAATGTTTTGCTCTGACCAAAACCAGTCCTGTGTTCACATTTGCCCTATCCTCGACAAGTGTTTCCCACTGCAAGCAATGAACACGTATGTTATGAAGCAAGCTGCACCTTGCCACAAAGGGTGTTTCCTGGATAGGACGCTTCCTGTCCACTTTGTGTTCATCTTTCAAGGGGAAAAATATTGACATGACACTTATAACAGAAATTGATAAAAATACATGGTAGTAATGATACAGTACATGATTACAAGGAAGAGAGGTCTTGCAGTGAGAACTAGGGCTAGGACTCAACAGAGGGATTTAAACTTTTTTGACTTTGTAGATTGGTGTTTTACTTCCATTTACTCATCCCAATATGGTAGGATATTTTACATTAAGTAAGAACTGGAGTCACAATGATGACGTCTGCAAATCTAAGAGACAGACTCTGTCTTCAGTGGATTATAGTCAAGATAATTATCTCAGGTAATACATGAAGATGATATGTTTCACATATTGTTAGGTAAAAGTGCACAGTTGAAGCAGAACAAACTTACTTTTTTGTTAGGCACTTTTGATGCACACTACCATGTGTAGATGGCTTTGTATTTAAGATAAAATGTGATAATATCATTCTTTAGAAGATGTAGTACTTCACTGAGGTTCTAGACCTTTTGTTTTTTTCTGAATTATTTCTTTTAAAAATGTCAGTGTATATATATCCTGCAGCTGGACACTTCTACAACCTTGCATGACAAATATTTTTTTTCTTTCTCAAGCATGAGGATTGCCAAATGGCAATGGCTAAAATAAAGTATTTCAATCCATCTATGCAGGCCTCTGATCCATAAATCTTACTGCCCACATCCTAAAGAAGAACACAGAAACACATCCGTTGTGGAATAGGTCACAACCAAGCTCCTTTTTATGGCTGTGTAAAATAGGGGAAGAGAATGCAGTTGACTAGGTGAAGGTCATGTAATAGCTTGCAACAAAGCTGAAAAGAGTCTTTAGTTGAAAAAGCTTCTGAGTTGGAAGTCCAAGTTACTGCTTAAGGTGTCTCTGGAGCATATTTGTATTGGAAAAGTGCCTATACTGTATTTAATGTATGCTGTTTACAAACTGACCTTTCTGGGAGAGAATGCTATCAGGTGTTGTTAAATTCTTTAACATAAAACTAGCCCATAAAGAAGAAGGAATATACCTTCTGCATAAGAAGACAGATAGCAGTAACTGGCTGAACTTAATGAACTGCTCTGAAGGGAATATGCCTTTGACTGTGTTTATTAGTTACAGCAGTTGTTTTGAATTTCAACGCTCCATTCCTGTTTCTGTCAGCATTCAGCTCTGCTACTCTCACAGTCATGTGTTAGCCTGTTGCCCTCAGCTGTATTTTAATGGAAACTCATAATATTTCAAGACCGCTTTGTCTTTGCAGATATCAAAGCAAATGGATTTATAAGTCCCTTCACTCCTACACTATACACATGAGCTGTCTTTCCACAACATGGGAATTGGTAAAACAAGCAAAATGTCACTCACACAAGACTCAGCATTTGAAGAAGTTCAATATTAATTGCCTAGCAGATATTTTCTAGAAAAAATTACTTAATATCATGATATTCTGTGCTTAGCACAGGGTGAAAGACCAAATGGAGAAGAACCTAAAGCTGACAGGATTTTTAATAAAGGGCATTTGTAAAATTGAGGCAGATAAGTTTTTATGAAGGACCCATACAGGCTAATTCAAATTGAAGTACACAGAATGCTCTTACATTAGCAGCCAAATTAATATGGTACCTCATGACTCAGACCTTGACAGAGCTAGGGATGAGAGATTTCTTAAGAGGCAATAAACGGAATTTTGGAATGTCTGTGTAGCCTGGCTTGTCACAGAATTGTAGAATCATTGATGTTGGAAGAGACCATCCAGATCATTAACAAAGTTGTTAAACAGAACTGGACCAAGTATTGGTCCCTGGGGTACAGTGCTAGTTACTGGCCTCCAGCTAGACTTAGTCCCACTGATCACCACCTCCTGGACTCAGATGTTCAGCCAGTTTTAAATCCATATCACCATCTGCTCATCCAGCCCATATTTCAACAGCTTCTCTATGAGGATCTGATGGGCATTTGGTATCAAATGTGCTTCTGAAGTTAAAGTAGGCAATATCTACTGCTCTCTTCTTGTCTACCAAGCTCGCCTTTCATCGTGGAAGGTTCTCAGGTTGGTCAAGCACGACTTCCCTTGCTTACCCATGTTTACCCTGATGTCCTTCTTGTCCTTTGCATGCCTGGAAATCTTTTCCAGAACTATGTGCTCTATGACCTTCACAGGTGCTGAGGTGAGGCTGGCCAGCCTGTGTAATTCCCTCAGTCCTCCTGCTTGTCCCTTTTGAAGGCAGGAATTTGCTTTCCTCTGGTTCATCTGGTTTGTGTGCTGAATATCTTGCTTCAGGTGTTCTGCACTCAGCTTAGGTAGATTTTTATTTCTAAGTAAATAAAGAGGAAAGGAGTGGTTTTCTGCAAAACAAGCTGCTGTTTTGCAAAACTGAAAACAAGCGGAAGGGGGTGAGGAAAATTTGAATTTTGAGAGCACAACCACCATTGTTCAAGTCATCCTTGCTCTATTAAGCCTGCAACAACCTTTTACAATGACAAAGAACAGTTTGAAGACCTGATTATAAAAGAGAGTCTCACGTAGTAATAAAACACCATTCCGTCTGATCTTAGAATCCCAGTTTACACATGTAAACTACAGATACTAGAGAATTACTTTTCTTGCGATGTTTTTAAGCATGTTTGTTTCCCTGGTAGGTAAGGAACAATTGAGAAAATTGATTAACTCCATGCAACACAGATGCAGCATTGCATGCCACCACTGCCATAGCCAAGGCTTGTTCAATCAAGTGTGCTAAGCTGCAACAGCTTTTTTATGTGTGCTTAACAGTCTCACCATGTGAAAGTGGAGACAACCTCTTGACTTGCTTTATTTCCATGTTAAGTGCACAGGGAGTGTGGGAAGAGGTACCTGCAGCTTATGAGGATGAAAAAACTTACCTATTATTCTGCCGAATTACCCCTTCCAGATGAATGGTGTGTATTTTCAAAACTGTGTAAATTACTAAACTGCATACTCCTAAGCAAAGGGTAACATTGTTTAGTTATTAAAACCAAAACATTTTTGACAATGATCCTTGGATTCTGCAATGATGTAGAAGCACAAGACACAAAATTTCAAGCATGTCTGTATCATATAGACAGTAGATATCTAAAATTCCCTTAAGAGGGATTTTTAATGTTCCAGGCTGTACAACTTCAATCATTATTTTACAAGGGAAACAGTGGGAATTAGAAAAACTGGATTTTTTTCCCACCTGTGCCACTCATTCCTTGTGTATTCTGGGAGAAGTGTTGTAGCACTGTGTTGTTCTGCATGTCAGACAGGGCATGTTGAGGCAATACGCATGCAAAAGATATGAAGAGTTTGTACTTGTACTATATGAGAAATAGAATTTCTCTTGAGGGAGAATTGATGAGTGTTTGGTGGGACAGGATGCTGAAATAAGATGATGTAAAGTTTTATGTACATAGATAAGAAGATGGAAGATTAAGAAATATAAAAGACAAAAGAAGAAGAATGGAGTTTTTCTCTTGATCATCTTCTCTTTCCTAGCAAAATACAGAGCCAGATGCTTGAAGTCACAGATACAGTGGCTGGTCATTCTGGTGAGAGCTGTCATTGAGCAGATAAATATTAATCAAGATCTGTGTTACCTAAAGCAAAACTGGGGGCAGAGGACTAGTGAAGGAAGTGTATCGGTGGCAGAATTTATAAAAATCAGGATCTACAACATAGTGATGCTGTGCTCTTCTTTCTTTAAGGAAATAACACGTTGGATGTTATCTTCCCGCTTTCTTCATTATTTTCCATCACATTTATTTTCTTCCTACACCAAGTGCTGCAAGCACCTCTCACTCCTTTCTCCCCTTTCCCTGCCATAATTTTGGTATCCATTCTTTCTGTGATTCAGCATGGTCACTGGGGAAACATTGCTTTAATGATTTGCTATTTAACTGCTCAGTGTTCCTTGCATCATCAGAGAAGCAGCAGCATTGACAAAGTACAGCCTGCCCATGGGGAGTGCTACATCAGTGGAGAGACAAGTTGCTATGGTAATGCATTATATAGCAATGAGGGATTTTGGAAGATGCATCTGACAGTTTGAGGTAAAGTATCATCATTTCTTTGCAGCTTTCAAAAAGTGGCATAATCTGAAGTTCAGTGGGCTTTTTTTTGATGCTTTTTTTTTGCCTTTTTTACTGTTTTCTCTTTCCTTCCTTCCTTCTCCTTTTTTTCTGTGAGGTGACTCTTCTGAAGAGCCCTGAGCATGCCACAAGACTAAAAGTCTGTCCTCCACGAGGCAACAGTTCAAATAAACACAAGGAGGAGGTCACTTCTGAGGCAGTTAATGAAGCATGGGGTCAAATGGCTGCACAGGTTCTCAGTATGTGCTTGCCTCTCTTTCCCTTGAACAGACATTTTCACTTCATAGGCATGAGTGATGCATGAAAGAAAAATTTAGAACTCCTGAAAAGTATTCACTAATTATAAGAGATTGTAAAATAGATTTCTGAGAATAAAGGCCAAGAAGAATAAAATTAGCAAAGAAAAAATTAACAGGGAAAGAAAGCCAACTTGTTTCTCCAGCAAGTATGGAATTAGAAAAAAGAACCAATAATGACGTAACTTGAGAAGTAACGCCAGTTACTTTTTCAACTTTTTCTTCAGATATTTTTTCTAAGTGTGAACGAACACCTACGTTTCATCCATGTACGGAGACAGAAGGGTAGTACATGGAAATAGGAGGGGGATAGGAAAGTAATTCCCTCCGAGGGGGGAAAAAAAAAGTTTGTAGGACAAAGTTTATGTAGGAATATATTTTTGAACAACTACATTCCATACCTTTGAGAGGTGCACTAATCATCCGTACTTAATTAAGACTCCTAAGACTTTGTTATTTTCTACCTGGAAATGGAACGTTTGTCTGTGCTGCACACCTGAGGAGCGTATGTACTGGAACGTTTGGCACTTAATTTTTGCTTACAGCAATTTCGAATTCCACCAAACCTACAGAAGACAGCCTTTTTCTAGGGCAGGTGCGGACACAAGAACTGCATTTTAGTGGATCTTTGTCATGTCATGTTCTCTTTGGCAGTCTGGATGTTTCTGGGATTGTAATCATCTTCTGAATGGGTACCTGCAAGCCATGTTTTTCCAGTGTTTGTGTACAGCCTACTTAATTATGCATATGTGTTTCTTGCTCTGGATATTAAAGCATCCACAGGCCATATGGCACATTTTGATTTTAGTTTTCTTTTGCGTTTTGTTTTTGTGTTTGTGTAGTTTCATTGTGTTTTGGTTTTTTTTAAGGCAGTACTGGTTTTTAGAATGTGCAATATCAATGCCTAAATTCTATTAACTTTTAAATAGGCTTCTGTTCCTGAGGTCTTTAAAGAATTGTGAAAAATACAGCCAAAAAAAATACAGAGATACCAGAGAATATCTGGTATATAATACCAGAATACCAGAAATACCAGAGAGATACCAGAGAATACCAAAGAAAAATGCAAACGCTGAAAGGCTACTAAAGTAGCCAATTCTTGATCTCAAGTAAAGTCCTTCTCTTAATTCAGATTTCAAATTAAGGGTTACTGTACATCTTAGTACAGTAACTGTACATCTGGAGCCTTAGCTCCAGGCAAGACTAGGCGCTTGAGCTAGGAGAAGACATTTGCAGTTAGGGGAGAAACTAACATCAGCTGTGTTGTGTAACAAATCATTTCATACTATTAGATTTGCCATAAATGTATGATGAATGGTAATTCCCTGATCCAATGTCAAACCTTTGGGAGCAATGTGCTTGAATGATGTCATTACATAATGTTTGAAGCTGTTAATATGATTACCTGGAATCACTGGAGAAGCCTGATACTTGAGGAGACTTCATAATAATTTAGCTGTACTTGTTCTTACAGCATCTCTACTCTGAAAAGTCTGTGTGCTACAACTTAAACTTCTTACTCTTTTTCCAGGATTGTGCTTTATTCTCATCACTAACACTGTTAGGCTGTGGCAGAAGGTGGTATTGCAGCTAGTTTTCAAAACCATGGCAGGGAAAGAACTCCAGCTTAAAAGCAAAGGTTTGTCAAGCTGCAGAACACGACGCAGCCGTAAGAGAGCTGGTGAGCTGTGATTAGTCAAATTAGCTCTTGTTTTCCTCATCGTAACATTTGCATTAGAAGACAGAAACCTCTATGGATTGTGGAGGCTTTTTATTTTTTTTAATTATTTTCTTTTTCACTTTCTGTCATAGAGAGGACTGTGCATCTGAAAGTTTAGGCACAGGATAAATGGTGATCCATGCAGACAGAAAAGACAGAAAAATGGTTATTTTTCTTCTTGTTTTCTCTTTCTACTGCAATGTGGTTAATTTTCTGCAAATGTTTGATTACTCTCCATCTGGCTAAAATGTTGACAAACAAAAGCAGGAATAATTATTATTTTCATTTCCACAGAAACATTGTTTTATTAAATAGTTTTGACCTGATTCCTACGGTTTAATATGAATTGCCTTGTTCTCTCACAGCAGTGCTGGTTTATATCTTAAAAAAGGACAATAAAAAGGCATACGGCTTTTTATTTTCTTTTTTTCAAGGTAGTGTTAATTGATTAAATCTAGCTTCTACTATTCGTTTATGTGTGAGTATACTGTATCTTAAAAATGCATGTGCTGTTCTAGGCACATCTATAAAATGCTCTGAAGCATGCCTTTAGTACAAATAATATCATACCCTTCCAGTACTTCTCTGTTGAAGATTATAGAAAAATTAATCAAATAATGTCTTTGTTTTTTAAAATAGAACTTTTTTTTAACCAGAGAATTTTTAGTGTAAATATTCAAACCACATACATTGATAATGTGTGGTCTTTATTACAATGGAATCTGAGGATAGTATGTTTTGGGGGAACTAGATGTGACTGACTGAAGTTTTCCATGCACACTATTTAACGAATCTTTTTGTCACAGTGCCATTATGTCTCCATCTCATCTGGACATACCTGTCATGTGAAACTCTTTCATACAGAATACATACTGAAATAGTTTTCTGTGGGCTACTGCTGAGGTTCTAATGGTGTTCTGACTCTGGTAGAAGCTAGAATAAGCATTTGCTTTCTGGAATATAAATCATGAAAATAATATAGTTGAATCAGGGCTTCAGGTATCCATATGTATGTATACATATCTGGTTTTGTTCTGTCAAACCTGTAGTTTAATGACTAATTTTTCTTTATCAGTTTATTGACTGCATTTTAAAATTACAGAACCAGTTTCACTGGTTCTTGGTACTTCTGCTGAGAAAGGGAAGAAGAATTGCATGTCTCTACTTACACAAATTATTCTTGAAATGGCTTTACATTGCTGGTTTCACACTGCTGCCTCAGTGGTCAAATGCTTGAAATACAGAATGAACAAAGTGCTCATCTTTCTCTGGTATCTTTGCTCTGTGCCCTCTCTTGACCTGCTCTGCCTTATTCAGAGCTCCTAAAGGGCTTTTTCAAAACCAGGAATTGAGGTCTTGCACACTACAGTTTCCACGTGCAGCACAGTTTTCTTTAACCTAATGTAGCTGTTTTAATGATGATATAATAAGTATCACACTTAGTCTCATAATCTACTTTAACTAGCTGTGGGCTTGCTTTGTGTTCTCATGCACTTTCTTTACAGCTAAGAATGATTTAGGTTGATCAAAATCACTCAGTGTATTAAAATGTGTTCCAATTTGTCAGTGAATGCACATGGTTAGAGTATTGGAAGAGATTTGAGAGGCATGTAATAATTTCACTCCAGCCCAAAGGTGGGCTACCTGAAGTTATCTGTGAGCTATATATGGTTAGAAAGGAAGCAAGTTTACACATTTCACCCGCATCTATGGCTCACAGTTAGGAACCAGCTATAGTGTTGGGGAAGTCAAAAAACCCAAGCAGACAACAGCTTTAAACACTGTGGCAGCTCTTGGTACCTCAGAGAATCATCAACAGAACTCAGTGAATACTTTCGTTAACTATGCACACTTTTAATTCGTGTCTGACTCCCCTTGCAAGAGAGTTTGTGTTGACATTTGGAGTGGCTTCTCTCACAAACAAGTAGCTGTGGATTATGGATGTAGGCTCAGTCTTACTGTGGAGGAAGAATAACGCAGGCTTCTAGGAGGGAGAGGAAAGCAGAGGCCAATAAAGCTTTTAACGTAAGAGAGTGCAGCTGTATGGAGCAGAAATGGGTCAGAAAATGGCACCCAGTTATATGGGAGCAGCACAGTTGGAGAAGAGAGATGTTAGGAAAGAGTTAGATATATCTAGTCAACACTGTTGTTTTCTTTTGTGTCAGTTCATCTCCCTAATTCGTGGTGTTCATGATAATATATTCCTTTAAGCATTGTAATAGCAGGGTTCAAGTGTTTTGACATCAATTTCATATCTTAAATGGCTAATTTTGCAGTAATGTGTCCTGTCTGTGCAGACAGTGTGTCTTCAGATGGAAAAAGCAAAAGCTTGGAGAGGTGCAGGGTGATTTTGCTGCCGGAAAATGAGCTGGTTAGCACAAGGGACAGCTGGAAATACATCTCTTTGCTCTCTTTCATGCTTCTTTTTGTTTACATTCTGGGCAACAAAAGTGCCTTTGCTTATGTTGAAGTATCAACGAAACCTTCTGCAAAGAGTGTAGGGAAATGGATCCAAAACCTTTTTTCACCATGTTGATAATTCTATATTGTCTCCTTGCATATGGCTTTCTAGACTAAGGTTTTGAAGCAAACAATCTGCTTTATTTATGGCACAGCCTGATGAACAGGTTGAGAGATGAACAGGTTGAGAGAAATTACATTGACCTATATATAATTATTTGATTTAGATATTGCAGTCCGAGTCATCTCTGGAACATTTATCTTCCCTTACTTCCTTGCATTTACTGCTATTTATTCTTATCAAATCCAGCCAACTGTAAACTCAGAGATAGAAAGCAGATGAGGCATCCGTTATGAGCTCCTGACATTAAACCGTGATGAACTGAAAAATCCAACAACCATTAGCAGAAATGTTTCATCCCTCTTTGTGTCTTAAAGCCAGAGGGAATCTACCAGGCTTGTCCTGTTGTTCGTGTACATATGCCTTCAGTTGTAGGTTCTGTTTTGTTGGTCTCTGAGAATTTCTGCTATTATTTAAAGGTAACACGACAGTTCCTTTGTTTCTTTCACAGCCATTATCTACAGTTGGAGCTCTTAAAAACAGAGCTAGAAGATATTGGCTTTGTCTGTGAAGTCCTTTAGTGATTTGCTGTTGGAACCGTACCAATCCAAGTACAGCAATACTAGGTATTTATTTACATGGTCTCTTTAGCTCAACTTTTTAGTCTCTACATCTAAATCTATTAACTTTAACTTCCGCTGTGCTGTTGAGTTCTGTCCTTGCTCTGACAACTTCTCCATACACTCTTACTCATCTTGATGCTACTTACAGAACTGCCAAAAGGACCTCATACTCTTCTCCAACCCTGTCATCAACGTAC
Source organism: Mesitornis unicolor (assembly GCF_000695765.1). Taxonomy (NCBI): domain Eukaryota; kingdom Metazoa; phylum Chordata; class Aves; order Mesitornithiformes; family Mesitornithidae; genus Mesitornis; species Mesitornis unicolor. The sequence continues at coordinate 14,535 of NW_010194954.1, forward strand.
CCGGCTAGCTACAAATCAGGTCCAAGTGGGATTGATATCCCTTTAATATCCATGGTTTGTTGACTAAAACATTGTTTATTTTATTCAGCTGCATCTGTTACAGCCTTGTCCCACAGGTAATGGACTTCTAGCATTTGTCTGCTCCTTGGTGTGCTCCATTTCATCTGTTAGGTGGGCTCTTTGGGGCAAGGATTGCAGCATGACACAAGGTATAGCAGGAGGTGTAGTGGGGCTGCTGCAATTAAAGGCCATTGCCTGTGAGAAGGAAAGGGAACAATCTTGGCTTCTTTCATATGGCTTTGAAATGAGGATTTGTGCAGAATTCTTAGTGTGGAAAAATGAAATACTTCCACCTTTAATCTAAGTAAAAGTTGTCAGTGCTTGTCTTTAATGACATATACAGAACTTGTACCAATTGAAGTGCAGACTGCCATAATTACTGGTAACTTGTTTGGTGCCATGTATTTTGAAGATGGTTTCCACAAATTTGTGTGCTGAATGAGCTAAGAAGCAGACACTCATTTAAGAGCCCAACTACTCCCCAAATCTTGTGCTAAGTGATGTCAGCTTTTAGAAACCTGGGTTTTAATGAACTTCAATCAATTAAGGTGCTGAAAAGTCTATACTTCTTTGGCTTTTGTCAGCTTTAAAGCCAAGAAGTTTGAATTTTTAAGATCTTTGATATAGAGATATTCTTGGATGGTCTCAGTAGATGTCCATTTGCACAGTTTCACCTGTGCAGAACTATTTACTCATATTTTCTTTTTATAAATAAATGCATTTCTAGTCCGTGCTTTGTGGCTTACTGTAGAAGTCTTTCAGGAAATGACTTGGATAATAGAAGTAATGAAATGAAAAACAGATTGTAGCTTTTAAGAGCTATATACAGATACAAAATATGGGGAAATGGATTTTGGAACATTTTTCATGGCTTTTTCTTTTGGCAGCATAAGATTTAGCAGCAATAGAAAACTTGTGTATGAAGTTTGAACGTTTCTGTTCTCTTCTGCGGGTAGAGAATGTGTTAGGTTTTTTTCCCCCTACATCATGGGGTTTATATGATGTTTCTCCTCTACATAGCACTCTTGATCAAAGATTAAAGAAAAAAAGAAGACACTAATAGGCACCACAACTTTTTGAGCTACATATAAAGCAAAATGGGCAGGCTTTCAAGATGCATTATGTATTCATCAAACTACAGAAAAATAGAACAATATGGGGCCAAAAAGACAGTGGCAAGGTGTGGGAGTTTAAACTGTAATTGAATTCGGATTGTAATGATCAATGACGAGAGAAAGATATGAACACACTGAAGTGGAGGTGGGGATAGAAGTTCCTTTTCTTTATACTTCTTTCCAGATGACAATGACAGGAGGCTTGTACTAACTGCAATAAAAGGACACTAATGCCAACTAATGACAGTCACATTTTATTTTTCCAGGGAGAAATATTTTATAGAGAGCATGCTTCTATGACTTAGGGCTTTGAATGACTCCCTAAATATTGTTAAGCAAGCCTCTTCAAGGTTCTCTTAACCTTGAGAACTTATTTATACAATCTGGAGAAAAGTTGCTTACAAGAATAAATACATAGGTTACCAGGTTACCAGGAATTTACAGGATGCTGAGGGGACAGGGACTACCCCAGGGAACTTTGGAAATAATGCCCTACCTATTTAGCCTTCCATTTTCAGAAGCAAATTTTTTTCCTTATGTGTGCAGTAGTTTGTATTCCAAGGACTCCAGATTACAATTTCTTTTACAGTTATATATGCTAGGCCCATAAAACACTTGAGAAATGTAGGCATCTTAAAACGACAGCATATATCACAGATATTAAGCATTATTTTTTTATTGCATATGGAAATTCTTTTGGGGAGATGTTAAGCTCAGTGAGATTCAAATGCATACATCACTCTGAACAAGCCTATAATTACAAAAAAAGACAGATTTATTTATTTATTATTTCTAAAACAGCACACATAATCACTTCCCTGTGAGTGCAGGGCAGAAGGGACAGTGCAGTGAGAGATCCTGTCCCAGCCAGCAAGATACGGATTCTGTTTGCTTTGTGTCAGGCTTCCTTTGAGGCTCAGTAAGAGTCACGCCAGGCTATTAGGCCTCTTGGGAATTTTTTGGTGAAATACGATTTGATCTGTAAATGACAGTTGTTAAAACAACACTGTCTTTCAGAAATTTATTAGTATTGAAGAACCTTTCTCAAGCTTCCAGCAGGTTTCTTTAGCTTTGCAGCTGCATTTCTGAATTGGGCAACTTTGAAAATGAGAGGAAGCCTGCCATTTTCACCTGAAAGCTTTTAAGTGACAATGTCTTTCTGTTTCCTGAAAAGGTATCTAGAAAATATTTTCAATAGTCAGAATAACATTCTGTAGATAACATTTGAATTCAGAAAATGTAAAAACTTCTAGAAAGTGAGAAATACTAAGATTAATTGCAAATTTTTAAAGAGTTAATGGCAGGGTTGAAGGATTCTGAAAGCATGTAAAATGCAGAGATGTACCAGACCTTTGTAAAGCTTTGTAAAGTAAAAAGTAAAATAAAAATACAGAAAGTATCTTGTGAACTTAGGTTTCCACATATTTTTGTATGTGGCTTTTAGGACTCATGCCTCATGACAAGTCAAGGTTTATCCTAGTTACTTCTGTTTTAACAAAATTATGTAACAAATTCTCCTCCAAACTACCTTTTGATTTACTTGTGTGATGGATGGTGTTTGTTTTGTATGTTTAATTTACATTAGAAAGGTTAATGGGTTAGAAATACATGGTGTTCTTCCTGGAGAATAAGAGAGGTTGCTTCTGCCCTTGAGAGCAGCTGCATTCACTTGGGGTTAGGTGGTGAAACAGGGGGGACTTGAGGGGCTGTTATGAAAGAACAGAGAGCAAACATGAAGCCTCACCTCAGCCATGACAGGAAGGTGCTTCCTAAAGCTTGAGAGGGGGTTGTGTAGAATTGTCTGAGGACTGGAAAGCCAGTGAATTGCCAGGCTGAAATCAAACCTGAAGAAAGGGGTTTGTTTATGAAGCCTTGTGTGGGGAAGGTTACTCAGTCTAAGAAATAATGAAAGCAGAATTTTCTCAAGAGCTTTGGCAAACTCACAGACTTTTCTAAATCTATTCACAGGCTTACAAGAATTTTAACTAGGGGATAATGCTGCATTTCTCTAGGGAAGGGAAAAGATTTGTTCAGTGACAGTTGGATAATAGGACAGAAAAATCTTGTTGATTTGGAAAAGTACCTCTGCAGTAACAGAAAAATGTGAAGTGTCTTCAGAACAGCCCAGGGTCATTATCCTAGTGCACAGAATAATTAACAGACATAGTGTGAGCAAATGACTTGAATAAAGCTGTATAGCACTTGTAATGGGAAAGTCTGACTTTTAGCACTGTGTACTCTGAAGTAGGTCAGGTTTGAAGTCTTGTATCTGGTTCCCCAAACAACTTATCAGTGCTGAGAGTGAGGGATATATTGGGCCAGGTACAGCAGTCTGGGAGCGCTTTCCATTTTCAGTAAATTAATCCTCTCACAGCATGAAATAAAAAGATCAGAACATGTTAAACCTCATTTTGTATTTTCAATTACTAGGGGATAATTATTTTCTTCTTAAGTCTTGGAAGATGACATGATCTGAATACTCAGATACCTGATGCTTCTGCTTGTGTATCTGGAAGCAGAGATAGTTCAGCTGGGGGACTGCACAGGATAATTAGGTTTATTTTGCAGCCCAGCAAGGCCCTGTATGTACCATCACCTGGAGAAAAGTGCAGCACTTTAATCTGAGGTTTGGTGATGTTGGGTTTCATAAACAACGATGTAGACTGAATTTTGTATGTGGATTGGGAGCAGCAGAAAGTGGGAGAGTCACATGGTGTTTTCGAAAGTTGTTCAGTACAAAGCAAAACTGATAGAACAAGGCTTTTGTCTTGTTAGCCCTACTTATATATCAGCACAAAGGAACGTGAGAGAGTAATTAACAAGGGTTCTCCAAGAGAAAAACTGTTTTGTAAAGAAATTTACTGTAGGATGGGATTTGAAATATCACAGGTTTCCAATTGTTTTGAATGGAAAATAACTGGTGACTTTTAATTGTATGTAACTGTGCATTGTGTAAATGCGTGTGTATGCTGTGTGCATAATTTCCTTTGCATAGGCTTGCTTTTCTCCTCATAGCTTTTAACTGGATAAACTGCAGAGATCTCAAAGAAGAGAAATGTTAAGTAGAATCTAAAGGGGCTAAATATGAACATAACAGAAAATAAAAATATCAGCACATTTGGCTCAGGTGATACGTTTTGGCATTGATAGGATTCAAAATAAGCTGTATGAAAAGTGCCACTAGTAATGTAGCTGGAAATAAATAAGGTCTAGCTAATGCCATGCAAAAGAATCCCTATTTAAAAAAGTATCAGGACAATGTAATCCTTTTCTGTCTTACATGTATGCTCTGGAGTTTTGAAAGTTGTATGCTTTTGCTTTTCTTATCTGGATGCAGCGAAATGCACCTAATCTGGCACAAATTTCTGCTTCTCTCACTTCTTCACTTTGGATTCAATTAACGTTAAGACATGGAATGTGCTAGGTTACTCATAATGCTTTTAGCATTTCAAAAAGCTATAATGAGCTTCACCTTGGGCAAAAAACGGAAAGAGGTCAGGGAATGGAAAGATTAATAAGAAAACACATTAAAAGACCAGTATTGCCTATTAACAGCCTTCCCATTGAATTTTGGTCATTGAGATATTGTGCTGGAGATTACATTTACTATGCAGTTATTTTACTTGTACAGTGAAATTGTCCCTGGAAAAGATTATTCCTTTGGAGCACAATAAACACATGACAGTCTCTGTACTTTGAGGTACAAATATTGATTATGTTTTATCTTTTGACTTGTATGGGCAACAACAATGTTTATTTTTTTTAGTTGCAGCAGATAGAAAAAGAAATAAAATCTTTTCTCACGTGCCTTCGGTTACATTGATACGATTAACACTGAAGATGTACACAATGCTGATACAGTTCTTCAGTTTTAGTTACGCATCTGTTGGCTCTCTAGGAGGAGAAGGGGAAAAATTACTATTTCATTAAAATCACAGAATCTTAGGAATTGGAAGGGACCTCGAAAGCTTATCCAGTCCAACCTCCCTGCCAGAGCAGGATCACCTAGACCAGGTCACACAGTTGGGTTTTGAATGTCTCCAGAGAAGGAGACTCCACAACCTCTCTGGACAGCCTGGTCCAGTGCTCTGTAACCTTTACAGTAAAAAAGTTTTTCCTCATGTTCACATGGAACCTCCTATGCTCCAGCTTGCACCCATTGCCCCTTGTCCTGTCATTGGACATCAGAGAGAAGAGCCTGGCTCCTTCCTCCTGACACTCGCCCTTTACAAATTGATAACCATGAATGAGGTCACCCCTCAGTCTCCTCTTCTCCAAGCTAAAGAGACCCAGCTCCCTCAGCCGCTCCTCATAAGGGAGATGCTCCACTCCCTCCATTATCTTTGTGTCTCTGCGCTGGACTCTTTCAAGCAATTCCCTGTCCTTCTTGAACAGAGAGGCCCTGAACTAGACACAATATTCCAGATGTGGTCTCACCAGGGCAGAGCAGAGGGGAAGGAGAACCTCTCTCGACCTACAACCACCCCTTCTGATACACCCCAGGATGCCATTGGCCTTCTTTGCCGCAAGACCACATTGCTGGATCATGGTCATCCTGCTGTC
>NW_010194955.1:0-230 GCF_000695765.1 Mesitornis unicolor
GGTCAGGGTTTCGGAAGCGCGCCACAGCGATTTGTCATTTATAAATTAGGAAAACCCGGTCCCTCGCCATTCGCCGCATCCTGCTCAGCTTCATCACAGCATCCTGCCAGTTCCTCTGCCCCCGGCGCGGTCCTGCCGGCAGTGGTGCCAGCAAGCGCGGTGCTCGCTCCGAACCACACTGGTGCTGACGGGGACCTGCTGCCCCATGGCAGGCCCCGAAGGGCGTGAGC
>NW_010194955.1:268-932 GCF_000695765.1 Mesitornis unicolor
TGGCAGACACCGGAAACCGCACACTGAGGTTTTCTGCCCTCGCTCCACTGTGCGTCCGACCCACAGACCCCCACGCCAAGAGCAGAAAGATGATGGCCAGCCCCACTGTCCCCCTCATAGAAATTAATAATAATAAATAATAAAAAGCAGCTTTTGCGTATTTTCCATTAGCAGCTGCGAGCAGAGGCGTTTCTCGTTAACCAGCTGGAAAATCACTGCATATATGCAATGTGTACATATATATATCTCTATGTGATATATACTGGATATACATTGCCCAGCCTGCCTGCTCTGGCACTCACCCACGACGCAGCACCACTTTTTGGAAGAAACCCGTGGTTTTTGGGAAGCTGGCTCCATGCCCTACCCATCCTCCCGGCGGTGTGGACCACGGCTCCGTTCTTCTACTGAGACGCTCTCACCGGGACGAGCGTCCAGGGCGCCGGCAACGCCAGACGGTGGCATTGGCCATGATGGCACGGCGTGCTGGCCGCTGGCTGGGTGGGCATGGGGACACCAGTCCCAAAGAATAGGGGCTGGAGAGGGGCCACAAGCCAAAGAAACCCCTGAATTTTGGGCAGGGCCGGAGGGGAGCCCCAGCAGCCCTGGGGTTGCAGGAGGACAGGGAGCCCTTGGCAGCACTGGGTAGGGGGGTCCTCCTGCC
>NW_010194956.1:0-216 GCF_000695765.1 Mesitornis unicolor
AGTCTCCATGGGTGCCCCCAACCCTGCCCAGTGCCCACTCACTGGTACAGCTCGGCCAGGAACAGGTCCAGGCTCCGCAGCTCCTCAAACAGCTCTGCAAGGGACACGGGGACAGCTGTGCCATCAAGGGGCAGGGGGCTCCGGGACACCCCCACCCTGCTGGGCTCGGCCGTGTCTCCATCCAGGCAGGGGGTGTGTCCCCAGTTGGTCCGGGGC
>NW_010194956.1:276-511 GCF_000695765.1 Mesitornis unicolor
GTCTGTGTCCCCCGGGCGCTGCTCACCGCTCTGCTCCGTCCAGACCTGCAGCTCGCGCGCCAGCTCAGGCACCACCAGGAAGGTTCTCCAGCCCTGCCGCTTCTTGGACTTGAGGATGTCTCCGAAGATGTGGTCCCCCATGTAGAGGATGTCCTTGCCCTTCACGCCCAGCAGGTCGCACACCATGTCTGAGGAGCCTGGGGCAGCCGGACATCAGGGCGGTGGCACAGCCGCG
>NW_010194957.1:0-445 GCF_000695765.1 Mesitornis unicolor
AGTCCAGGCCTGTTCATCTCTGACCTTGGGGGTTGAAGTTTTTGCTCTTATTTTGAGATCCTCACTCAACCTTATGTTACCACCTGCTGTCCCCTCCAGCACAGCTCTGCCGGAAAGCAAAGCCTTTACACACAAGGATCTCATCTCTGGGGACCAGGTTTCAATAAGACAAGTCTGCCCTTGGGCCTGGTGTCACATCTGAGGTGATGTAGCCCAACTGGACACCAAAGGTCACAGCCTGGGTCACGGAGAGTAAAGCCCCATGTGCCATCACAGAGCTGTGACAGTAGTGGAATGAGAGCTGATGTGAAGAAGGACAGCTGCCATGGCTTTTGTGGTAGAAGGTGATACAGCATCTCTGGGAGAGACTGAGAGGGAAGATGAGAAGTGGAGGATGCCTTGTGTTATATCATAGCAGCTCAGCTATATGGAGGGTCTCGATGGG
>NW_010194958.1:0-12036 GCF_000695765.1 Mesitornis unicolor
CGGAGTGCCTGGGGGTAGCCGCCGTGCGGGGCGTGGGGCCCCGGAGCGTTATAGCTTTTCCTCCGCCTGTCGGTGGTGGTAGCAGTATCGTAAACGCTTCCGTAGTCGCGACTGAACTTTGTGAAGGTGCCTGATTTCAGTGTGCGAAATAGTGAGGTGTACGGACCCGCCGTCCTCCGTACTGGATGTGCGGAGGTGCCAGGGCCGCCTGGGGGTAGCCGCCGTGCGGGGCGTGGGGCCCCGGAGCGTTATAGCTTTTCCTCCGCCTGTCGGTGGTGGTAGCAGTATCGTAAACGCTTCCGTAGTCGCGACTGAACTTTGTGAAGGTGCCTGATTTCAGTGTGCGAAATAGTGAGGTGTACGGACCCGCCGTCCTCCGTACTGGATGTGCGGAGGTGCCAGGGCCGCTCTGGTCACCGGTGTAGTCTCTCCGGCTTTGGTAGTGCCGGGCTGTGCTCTGCATCCCAAACATCTTTTGGAAACCGCTCTGATGACAAAGTCTCTACTTTCTGTTTCTTGACTTGTGATGGTGGAGTGACAAATATTTCATTCTACTTCTAAAATCCCTTCTGTGTCATACACTAGTACCTGCAGGTTCTTCCCTTATACTGCGGTATCTTTTGTGTGCAATATAATACAACTGCACCACAGGTATCATCAATCAGATGTTGGCTGAGCTGTGTTAATGTTCTCTGACCCATGGAGCTGATCCACCCGTGTGTGGAACATCCCAAAATGCAGGAGATGTTAACTGAGTTTTTTGTACAAAATTATAGTGCTGAAAGTCAAAAGACCTCAAAGTTCTAAAGTGGGAAGAAGCTTGATTGTAGTACTTTGTAGAACTTTAACAGCTCATGCTCAAGTTGAGGAGTATCAGAAGATACTACCTTTCCAAATCCTTCACTTTCCAACTTCTTTCCCTTTCTTTCTAGCGACCTACTGAGTATGCACACCACTCCTCTCAGTTTAAATACTTAATGAAATATATGTAATTGTCTGACTCCATTAACAAATAATAATTTTTAACATAGTTTTGCTACCAGTTGGGAGTAATTTTAAAAAATATGAATATCAGAGAAAAAGACCAACAAATAATTGTACTTATTTTACAGTTGTTTTGGGTTTTTTAAGGATTTTGCTTTAAATTGAAGCATCATAGTCTGAAGCCAACTATCTAGGGTTAAGGAAAAGGGGAAAAAAATGTATGAAGTTGAAAATAACCTCAGGTCTCTTTCACCGCATAGCAACATTCATTCATGTGAGCTTTCCAGAGTTTGAAACAAGGAGCAAGAGCACTTTGTATTGCTTTTTGCTCAGATAGAACCTCTTGTTTTTGAGTTTCACCTGACCAGAGGTTGGGATGCTTTACACGGTTTGGGTCTATTTCTATAGACAGGACTGAATTTTAGCTTTCCTTCTGAATTCTAGAGGGAAAACCTTCACTTCTCCACACACATTTCCTTTTTGTTTCTTTAGTTCCTTTTGCCTTTTTATTTTTAGTGGCTACTCTTTGAAGCTAGTCAGGCTTTTGAGGTGATAGACTAAGTCATGTGGAGAGGGAGTGGTGAATCTCTTATGGGAATAAAGGTACATGATAAACTAATGCTGGGTGATTGTAGCTCTGGAACTCATGTGCCTGATATTTAGCATTTACTACTGTTTTATATATGCTGTCTTCACATTTTCGTATGGGAGTCCAGATTTTAGGAGAAAAATAGGGGATGCTTAGTTGGCAAAGTAGATAATAGTTTGCTATTAAATACTGAAAGCGGTGATTCTCTAGAGTAATCTGCATGTGCCTACAAACTTATAATTTTCCAGACCATATCTCTCTTGCTCATCGGTGTGTATATAACTGGGAACAGTGAACAGCAAACAACACCTGGATACATTTTTTTCATTATGGATGTGGACGTCAGGCGTATTGAGATTTAGTATTGACTGAGGTAGTAAAACTGTTTTAAGCATGAAAAAATCCCACACACAATGCAAACAACTCTCCAACTATTTGTGTTTTCAGTAAGCTATGAGTTAAACTTGGGACCACTTCTTATACCTAAGTATGAATTCTTAAGCAAGTGGCATTTATTTGTATTCCCTGTGATGTGCTTGTGTTTTTACTTAATACCTCCTGATTATAACTTTGAAAGATACAGGTTATGTCTTGCAGTCATTTTTAAAATGCTGAACTTGGAAGCAGCCTTGAAGATTGGATTTTTATAGTTTGTACCATTAAACAATCTTGTATTTGTACACTATGAGCTATCTTATGCATGAGTCTACATAGCCTTTAATGGATAACATGTACCTTTCTATATTTAAAGTGTTCTGTATTAACAGACCATGAAATGTCAGTAGACTTAAGGGTATGCTTTAAGAAATGAGAACAGTGGTGAATATTTTAAATACCTTTATCAAATTTCATGGCTATATGAACACGGATTTTTCAGTCTGGATGTTTCTGTAGTGTTTATTTAGCATACTTTGCTATTATTGTGTCAGAAACAATTCTGGTTCTTCTTCCTGGTGTGCAGAGAGACCTTTAGCAGTACTAAGAAGAACAAGATATGGAGGACTGCAAAGATAATGCACTTCATTTGTACATGTGAATGTGCAGTGACATTGTCATACCTTTCCTTCGCTGACTTGCACATGTTGGAAAGGGAACTAGCTGTGAATGCTCTGAGGCTGGACTCTGAAGTTAGTGGTAATGAATTCAGAAAGATTTGAATTAGGAGCAGTCACCAGTGAATTGTGTATCAGTGGTGTTGTGATAGACTTGCATGGGAAAGGGAACACTGAGTTTGAGAGCAGTGCCAACATCACTGAGGATAAAGGACAATAAGCCGAAGAAGTAAGCTGCTTATTTTAGAGACCTGATTCTGTGCTTTAAGCTTTTTTATTTTATCTGGAAAGTTATGTTCATGAACATATTATGACCAAATTTTCCATCTCTGAATTTTTCTGTTTAATGAAATGTGTTTTGATGCAGAGACATTGCTTATACTTCAGACTGATGGTATTGTCTAGAGGATTTTTGAGTCCTGAATAGGTGACATTGATCAGTGTACTGGTTTTAGTTGTTGCAATCATGGTGGGTATGCTGTAATATTCACCTGCAGCCAAACCTGCTCAGAGGTTCACTGCCACACTTCATAGGCCTAGCAAAGCAGGCACTGAAAAGGACTCGGTTGTGAAACTCTCAATGAAAATCTTCCAGAATACAGCAGAAAATGGTACTGGGAATTCAGCAGATGGCCCCCTTGCTTCTGAATCATTTCTGAGCCAAGGATGTTATTAGGGTGCACTGTTCTGCTTGTGGCTTTTTAAGGTGAGATATAGACAAAATCTCGTTTACTACTTGTTATTTAAAGATCCCTTTGTATTTTGAAGGAAATAGAAGGCTCAGAAGATGGAATGCCTTAGCCAATTTCTGACTTGGCTAATTATTTTTCTTCTGTGGTTCCCTGCAGCTTCAGCTGAATGCAGTATTTTTCATATACTTCTTTAAGCTGTTTTCTTATAAGGCTGTCAAGCAGCTGCTCTGTTGCACTTAGTGCTTGCCTAATTTCTTTGGGGTGCTTCTCTGTGTAACAGAGCTACCTTTTAAAAAGCACAGCTCTCACCCCATGTCCAGAGGCTCCAGGAGCTCTAAATAAGTACATTGCAGGTACTTGGAAATAATGATTGTTTAGTTGATACTGTGCCACAGGGATGCTGTTCTAGCACTAAAGCAAGTGTAACCAGGACTGAGTAGCACCTTGTTACTGTAGCAGAGAACACCACTGGGCACTTGAAAACTTCTTAAAAAATTTAAGTGTGTTTGAGGAATGGGGGACCATAGATAGCGAACAGAAGAGCCATGGCGTGAGCAGCTCTGTCCATCTGCCTGTGCCTAATGGGGAAATGGTAGCACAGCTGAGTTTGCCACAAAAAATGCCAGTCTGTGTTTGCCACCAGTGAGGAGGGACCTGTGCCAAACACCGTTGTTGGAAAGCAATTTAAAGGCTAGACATGGTGAAGGTGTATCGTGTGAAACATGGCTGAGGTGGCAGCAGGTCAAAAGGAGGATCCACAGTATGGATCCAAGACCAAATAACTCCTGAGTTTCTGATCATAAGCAAGTCACCCCTCAGCACTCTGGCTGCACCCTCAGCAGCACTGAAAGTGGAGAGGAAGGGTATGCTCTAGGCATTACCAAAGAAAATGCATGGGAAGTGAAATTTCAATTATGAAATATGGTATAAAGGGACCAATAATGAACAAGCAGCTCCAGCAAATAATCTGGTTTGGGTAGTTTCTATGAAAGGAAAGAGGGGAAAAAAATCCCCAACTATAGTAACAAAATGCTGTAGAAAGAAAAAGAGGGAGAAATAGGAAAGTGGTACTTTCACTCTTTCATGCTAGAAGTCTCTGGCAGCTGCCTTCAGCAGAAGTGGCCACCTGCCAGGGGAAATCCTGTGCACTCGGCTGAGAGCACAGAGCTGGCTCACCATGGTACCTACCTCACATGGGGTCAGAGAAGGCTTCTCCTGCTTAACTGTTTCTAATCTCACTGCTTCTGGGCAATTAATGTCTCAGAGTGGGCTGAGTGTGTTTCCTACCAACCCTGATGCCTCCTCCACCATGCTGGAGAATGCGAACATTCATGCAGCCCACGCTCAACCTTACCGTGACCTTGTTTCCTGATTTTGTCATTCCTCTTCCTGTGCTTTCTGTGTATTTCTGCAACATGTGAGAGATGTAAAGAAAGAAAAACCACATTATTTTCAGAAAAAAGAATGTTTTTAGCCGCATGTAGCATTGCTGCTCATGCCTTGTATTAAACTGATTTTATGTAATATATCGCATTTGAACATATTTTGTTTCTAATTCAGTCAGTGGGTAGCATTTTGTATATCGCATTGCAATTAAATTTAATCATCTTCAACCAATTTCTACTGGGGCCATTTCCTTCACCTACAATTAGCTGTAATGTTAAGCAGGTGCTTTATGTGTGACAGTGCCTTTCCAGCATTCTAATATTTTTATTGGTCCCTCAATTGGGTTCTTAAAACCAGATCAATTTCTCTCTTATTTTGCAAGTGGCAATGCTTGTTTGCGCATTACTTCCAGAGTTATTGCTGTTACATCCATTTACATTCTCTCTTTCAGTTCATACTAATTTTGCTCACCCAGAGCATAGCAGTTCAGATTTGTTTTATTTATTTTTTTATTGTACACTGTGTATAAGTTGGAAATGGATGTGCAGACAAAGTGTTTGTGAAACAGGTGCTCCCTCAGATAGTGGATTGAGCTGTTAACCAGGCTCTAAGCATTAAAGGCTGTTCCTCTGCCTGTTCCTGCCCTCTCTCTAAACTCCAGCCCACGGGTGCTGTCCATGGTAAACGCTCACCTGCCTGCGCTGAGGAGAATGCTCCATCTCCTTCCTCTGGCTAAATGAACGTTTTGTTTTGGCCACTTAATGACTAACTGAAGGGTGTAACTTTGTTTCTGTAAATGCTTTTATTTGAGATTAGATCCCTTGCATAAAAACTGTGGTCAAAAGACTCTCATAATCATAATCTACTTATTCCCTGCTAAAAGGATTTGCAAGAGCTCCCTCCAAAAGGTTGCTTAATGGAGAAGGAAAAGAAAGCTTATAAAGACTGGCCAGAATGGAGGTATTCTTTTCCCACCTGTGTTTCGCTGATGGACTGTATAGCCTTTGGCTGCAAGGCTTGGAGCTTTTTTGATTTCAAAGTTTTTTTGGCATTTAACACTGAGAATGTTTGTTAAGTCTTTTTATTATATCCCAACTGATTACTTTAGAAGGCTTAAGTCATCATTGCCTGCAAATGTCATTTTTCTCACTTGTATTAGAAAATCTGTGGGGTGTATTAAGAAGAGTGTGGAAAAATATTCCCTTGGGGAAAATATTGACTTTTCTGTGGAAAAATAGAAATTAGAAATGTTTTTATCTGCCTGCTGAAATACTGTTATTTTAAAATACCACTGTAGTACGCTGTGAGAGATTTAGTTTTGCTGCTTTATGTGTCTATCCACCTGTGTAAGCCTCACTTCTTCTATGGACATATCTTCCATAATGCCCTCAAGGTCTTCACTCTGGAAGACAGTGCATCACATTTGTTACAACACACAGCAAAGCTGTAATCCTTCTTTTAAAACTCAAGATCTAGGATTTTACTGTGGAAGATTTTTACACCTACAACAGTAAAAAAACCCCAAATAATGGATTAAGGATTATTTTTTTAAAAGGTCAAATTAAGTTTGTTACAGGATCAAGTCAATGTCAAAGAGAAATACAGATGCATACATGGGCCTGCAGGAACCAGAATTCCCAACCTAACATGCAGTACCATTAAAATCCAGTTTGTGCCTCCAAGGAATTAAACTGTCTTCACTGTGGAAAAACAGTAATTTTGCAAACGTATGTGCATGCAGAAGTCCACACATGCAAACATTTCTGAATAGCAATAAGAAGATCCTTTAAAAGAGCTTTTTAGCATTCACATCAACAGTTTCAAACACTGTTTTTTTGTTTCAACCAGCTCTGCTTCTAGCCTCTGAACCTTCAAAACTCTGAATGAACAGTATTAAAATAACTTAATTTATGATGATAATCTGCCCAGGTGATACCAGAGGCAGCTACTGTAATATTAGAGCTAGATATCCAGAGTTCACTCCTGCATTTCTCTATTTTATGTGGGCGCATATCACTGCTTGTCTTGTACAATCAACTATTGCGCATGAGTAACAAGATTCGTCACGGTGTATGCACACATGCCTGAAAATGCTGCTCACTGCTCAGAACGTATTGTTCTGTACCCAATCGTAAGACACTTTAATGGCAGCTTTTTGTTTTTTTCTATACTAGACTAAATTTATGTGCATACTGGATAAGATGTAAACATCATCATCAAAATTTTGTCCCAGTTTCATAGTTATGCATAATGATAATTGGCAAGCTGGTTCAAGTAAAGAAACAAAACTGTTGCTGAGAGATTGCATGCAGCTCTGAAACAATTCATACATTAATCAACTCTAGTTGATATCAATTTTTCAATTGATGTTTTCCCTGGAACACATTTTAAAACAGATTTAGTGCATTTGTGTCAACAGAAATATTCTATCTATATTCTGCTCAGACTGAACTGGGGAGATGTATTTGATGTTGTTGAGAAAATTCTCAGTTGTAATCGGCTGTAAATCTGCAGCCTGCATTTCCAGCTTAGATTGTAACATGTTAGGAAGGCTTGTGAAACTCAATTGCAAAGTGTAAGGACAGAATTTCCTAAAATACACCATTTGATAGCAAAATATTTGGTAGATGGGATTTTTGGGTTAAAATTACAAGTGAAATCTGTATGAATACTGTGATCAGAGGGTCTGCTAGAAATGTAAACTTTTATAGTTTTTAAGCTGTTCTATGTATTTTTTATTTTCAAATAAATGTTTTCATATTTAGATTTTTGTAATTCTGATTTTAGTAGGTTTTTTGTGTATTTCAGAGATGATCAGTACAATTTATTTGTCTACACTAATAATTTTTTCATGCTAATCATTACATCTTCAGTGGAAGTATGACTTTCTGTGAAGTGTGAAAAGCTCTGACCACTGCTTTTTTTTTTGAGGGGGGGAGTCTAAGAAGGAGCAGAAGGTGTGTATTTATGCCACCCTATGTTAGACACTGGAAAACCGACTTCAAATCTTGGTATTTTGAGCCTGTTCTTGAGCCCTTGTCTGTGATTAGAGACTTTTTATCAGGGAATGTAGTGATAGGACAAGGGCTAATGGTTTTAAACTGGAAGAGGGCAGATTTAGATTAGATATTAGAAAGAAATTCTTTACTGTGAGGGTAGTGTGACACTGGCACAGGTTGCCCAGGGAAGTTGTGGGTGCCCCCGCCCTGGAAGTGTTCCAGGCCAGGTTGGACAGGGCTTTGGGCAACCTGGTCTAGTGGGAGGTGTCCCTGTCCATGGCAGAGGGGTTGGACTGGATGATCTTTAAGGTCACTTCCAACTCAAACCATTCTGTGAGTCTATGATTTAAGAAGCTTCTGGTGATGCATTACAGGTTGATGAGGAAAGCATTTACAATGATCCTCTCATCAGTTGCTTGGTGAATATTGTGGTCCAAATGCTGACAGGCAGTCAGTGGACTGGGTAATAATCATGATTTCTCTGTATGGGAAAAGCACTGCTTACTTCCAGATGATGCTCTGACTACTGTGCTCTTCTGGAAGGCATTCAGGTGTAGGAACAGAATATCCAGGGTGGCCACAACCCACATGGCCACAGGAATGTGCCAAACAGCAGCCAAGAGGCTTACCCATCATCTCAGCACAGGACGTGGCTGCCTGTTCTGATGAGCACTAGGTCAGAAATTGTCACATGGCTATTGAATCACAGAATCACAGAATATTAGGAGTTGGAAGGGACCTTGAAAGATCATCCAGTCCAACCCCACTGCCAGAGCAGGATCACCTAGACTAGGTTGCAGAGGAACGTGTCTAGACAGGTTTTGAATGCCTACAGAGTAGGAGACTCCACAGCCTCTCTGGGCAGCCTGTTCCAGTGCTCTGTAACCCTTACAGTAAAAATTTTTCCTCATATTCAGATTGAACCTCCTATGCTCCAGCTTGCACCCATTGCCCCTTGTCCTGTCATTGGCTGTCACTGAGAAGAGCCTGGCTCCTTTCTCCTGACACTCGCCCTTTACAAATTTATAAACATTAATGAGGTCACCCCTCAGTCTCCTCTTCTCCAAGCTAAAGAGACCCAGCTCCCTCAGCCGCTCCTCATAAGGGAGATGCTCCACTCCCTTGATCATTGAGAACTTGTTTAGAAGATAAAATTGAAAAGCGCAATCATGTAGGTCCCCATGCAAAGCAAAAGAACAAAAGCTCACAATGTGATGTGTATGCAAGCAGTTTGTGCATATCAAATAATAAATACACATCCTGTAAATGTCACTGAATACATATGTAGCTTCTCCTAGCTGTCTGAATGCTTAACTGCAGTCCTCATAATACTGTACAGCTGCTCTTCCTTGACAGAAGTCTGAGGTTATTATATTGCATACATCAACATGAATGGACACAAACATTTCCCTTCTTCAATGTTTCAGTATACGCTTATTTCACTTTCAAGAAAAGATAGCTAAACCTATGTGAAAAAGTAGTTTAGTGAGCCCAAACAAGAAAAGTTGCTATTATATGCAAAAATTTCAAATTTTAACTGGAATGATAAATAAATCCTTGGCTATTCAGTGTGGCAAAGAGGCAACATAAGTAAGGCTCAGCAATGCTGGAGCCAGTGATTTACTCACAAGATAAACAACACTTCTAAAAAGTTCTTTTTCTGGGAGTGATTGCTAAATTTTTGTGGTTACTAGTAATCAATAGAAAAATCATCGATGTGTGCTCTTTGATGCAGCCATTGGTTTTGTATCCCATAAAACAAAAATGACATTGAAATAAGTGTTGAATATGTAAACTTGCTTGTTATATTTTTTGTTTATCTCCTTTGCTGAAGACCTGTTTATCACCATAGTGTATTTTATACCATGTGGAACAGGAGTTTTTTATTAGGTATATACCGTACATATATGTGTTTTACTGCTTACCATTATAATAAGCATATTTTAGAAATTAAACTTCAAAAAATACCAATGCAACATTGTTACTTATTTATCTGAGAAGTTAACCCTCCCCTGAACATAAACAAAACCTGATCTCTAAATTTATTCCCTAGAGGACAGGTCTCATTTGAAAAGATAACACTTGGTGGAGAAGATACGCCTTTCATTTTGGCTAGGTTAATAAATCTCTGCAGCACAGGTTTAGATCTCTCTTGTTATTGGGGAACAAGTTTTCATTCTGTGAAGTTTAAAAAACAACACTATTGACAGCATTGGGCTTTTTATTATACAAAGCAGATATTTCTCAAAGTAGTGACTGAAATAGAGGGTTGTATCCATATGCCATATTAAGAATTCTAATGAGGAAAGGAAAACAGGGCAAATAAAGTTGGATTGTATTTTGTTGGGGGTGTTTTGTGCTTTTTTTTAAGTTTCTTTTTTTGACAGCTCTTTACCAGCCTGGATATCTACTATAATATTATTTCTTCATCTTAAAGAATCAATGACTTTGTAGGTGACTGAATTTGATATGTGTTGGTTCTGGGATCAGCCTTTAAGTGTTTATGTTGATTTGTATACATGACAACTGTCATCTACAGAGATCATTATAAACAGCAAATTGCAAGAAGTTAAAAATTTTGTTTCCTTGAAAGGGATTTAAACAAATTTACAGAATGGCTTAACAGAGCCTGCATAATCTTCACTGTCAATAAAACCAAAGGCAGAGAAACATTCTTAAAATACCCAGTAAAAATGTTTTGTTCCCATTGTCTGTTCTTGAAGACTCTCTTTAAGCTATAGCAAGTAAGGCATTTTGGTGCATACACTTAGAGATATTCCAGTAGAAATACAATTTTCAAGGTTTTTCTTTTTAAATCTGGAGTTCATCTGTAAGCGTAAGTAATAAGGATCTTGAATGCCTTTTCCCTCTACTCAAATACTGTTGCTTATCTGAAGCTTTTGCCAAAATGTCTAATTTCAGTAAAATTGTCTTCCTGATGCTCTAACTAGCACTGTCTGAGGAATAAAATAATGATTAAATAAGTATTCAAAATAGGTATTTTTAGAAACTATTTTTAGCTGTTCTGATTGATCATTGTACAAAGCAGTACTGTAATCTTGGATAATTGTAAAAAAAAAAAACCAACCAGACCCACTGATACCCCAAAGCACCCCAAACACAGCAAAATAATCAGAGTTAGCAGATGAGATCACAATACTGTGATGAATCATTGGCAGCCTTTCCTCCCACGACCACTCTGTTAGAGTTGAGATCTTGACCTTCCACTTGCCTGAGAGCCGTTACCGAAATCCTGACTGTCTTCGTGATTGCCTGTTAAGAATGATAACTGATTAAGTAATTGTAGCATCTTATGCTGAAGAGTTTTAAGTACATAAAGCATTCTGAGGTGTCTCCTTTCAATAAAAGGTATGACTTCTTATGTTATATCTTTAAAAGAAACTATACTTTGCTATCATTGTTGTGTCCTGACTTAGCTATGTTTATGCTTCTAAACTCTGGCTAATAAGGATGGTGACTGTAAGCATTAGGCATCAGACAGCCTTAAAAAGATCGATGCTTTTGATTACAGCATACTATAGAATAAATTGTAGGGTTCAAATCTCTTAGAAAGTTATAAAGAATATGTGGTATCTGAAGAAACATAAAGGTGTCAATTTTCTACTTGATGGTACTAATGTATTTTGATGAGATCTGCATATTAAGAACAGAATGAGCCCTCAAGAACAGTGATTTAGTATTGCAGTTGTACACTGTACTTCACAGTGAGTGGAACAAACAATAAAAACATGAATCCTTGCCTCTGCTCTGAAGGACAGCAAACAAAGACATGCAGGCATTACCATTGGCAGGCATGGAGAGGACTTGGTTTTCAGAAAAAAAAGAGGAAAGGAAAGGTGGGAGAGAGGCAAGGAAGGGGAATAGGAAATGTGAATGGGAGGGTTAATCGCAAAGTAAATGAGTTTGCTACAGGAAACACTGAGGCCCAGATCCTCAAAGGCTGTGTGTATATTAGTAAACAACATCAGGGAATGTGCCAGGCACTAGGGCTTAATCAGCTAAACTATGAAATTGTGAGCATTGTTTCTAGCATGATTGTGGTGTGGACCAAGTAGCACTGTCTCAAACAAGTCTTGTGGAGGGTTTGGGCAATGGCATAGGGCAGAGACCATTATCAGCACTCTGTTTCCATTCCAAGATACTTCAACAGCACTGATACGGGCTGCTCAGTGAAGGCAGGTGAAAGCCTCCTTTCTTTTTTTATCAGGCTCTGAAATTTGTCCCCTCTGTGAGGTAGGCAATTGCTGCTTCTTGGGTTCTTCTACCCTGTGTGTCTAATAATGTGCCTGTGTGTGGACCATCCCTGACTCCTG
>NW_010194958.1:12067-15365 GCF_000695765.1 Mesitornis unicolor
CAAACAAATATAGTTTCTGTTGTGTGGCTCTGGAGTAATTCCATGCAAGCAGGAATTCTCAAAACATTATGTCCTCAACATACTTTTGGCTCTTCTACTCCAGTTTGTCTTTCTTGTAGACAACAGATATCTTCTATTTCTCTTTTTTGGGCAGCAGCATTTGTTATCTTTAGGTGTATTTGCTCCATCTAACTGTTCCTTGATCTTCTCCGTTTCTTGGTATTGCACCTTGCTCAGGTTCTGGATGCACTGAAGTCATCCCACAGTTGATAATTAAGACTGTGCAACATGTTTACCCAGGATTTTTCGTTTCAGGCCATTTTTCCTTTTTGAGATAACAACAGCTAATACAGAGGAACACCTTTACTGGCACAGCCACCTGTGGAAGGAAACAAACTCAAAGACATAATAGAATGAGGCAGCAGATGTTTTTTGAGGGCATTAGGGTATTAAACGTATCTTGAGATTTGGGATTGCTCAATAATAATGTTTAAAGGCTGCCAAAGAATGCAAAGGTATGCTCTAAAGAGAAATTGCTCTAAAATTATGGTTTACATATCCATGTGTTTCCATCAACCGAGGCCTCTGAGGTACTCATGAATGACTACACTCAGTGCCAGGTGAGGACCCTGTTACAGATTCTCCCTGAAACTATCAGCTTTTTATATGTCTGAGCTGGTATAGGCCTGCCCTCTGCCTTCCTACTCTGTGTACTCCGTCTTGGACTACTGTTTCTAGAAGGAGCTGTTAAGACCTAACAAACATTCAGCATTTACTGCTAATTGTACCTCCTCTGTAGAATAAAATCAATATTTAGGCAACAGTGGGAGCCGACAGGGTAGGTTTTGGACACCAGGCACTGGCAGCGATACTGAGAGTATGTCTGTACTGTGAAGGGAGGAGCAGCAGAGCCTTGAGGTGGCTGGCAGATGCTGACAGTGCTTGCCCATGCAGCGAAGCTCTTTCCCCAACCTAGAAACAAGGCAGCCTTTTCCAAACCAACTGCTGGGAACGTTGCCCATCCTCTGTTGTTCCCCAAACACTGTGGTGTTGACAGTTGTGTGCTAGCGCTTGAGCTTGTGTCCTGGCTCTGTTTAATTACTAGAATGAGTGTAGCCTGGGCTCCAGCTCCATTAAGGGTATGCAGGAGATAGAACTGTATCTCACAGCATGTTGGGACATCCAAAGATTGAAGGGTAGTAGCTGGATTTGCTGACAGCAATCTGGTGAGTGGATCAGATGGAGCAGCTGGATTTCCTCACAAAGACCATTGCGTATCTGTGTCATGCACGTGACAGAAAAATTTCCGGTAAATGTGATATGCATATGCAGACCGAATAAGAGAGAGCTCAGCTTCACCACTCTGACAATGAACTTCAAAGATAAAGAGCAGGTGAGAAGATATTGGTGAATCATAATGAGCTTCTCTTAGTGCTTACTGTATTTTCTTCAAGCATCCTCAAAATTCACAGGGAGCAGAAGTGCCCAGTGACTGTCTGTTCAGGGCAAGATTTTACCTTGTGTAAATCAATGTATTTAACTGATTGCGTTTTTGCAAGGCTGATTTATGTTAGTGTGGATTTGGTGCTCAGACTTTATTTAGATTTTCTTTGGTAAGTAATCTGGCTATAGTTAGTGAATACTAGTTACTAGGACCTCCAGGGTTAAGACATCACAGTGATTTAGTTGCAGAATTTCTATTAGAAACGAAATGCAACTATGCCCCAGAAATGAAACCTTGTATTTTTTTTTTTTGCTGGACTCCATACAGTGACTGTCTTTTCCATGCTCCTGAAACACAAACAATGCTGGTTAATTACAAACCATGCTGCTATAGCATATATATTCATGCAGTAAACATTACACCCTTCTTGCTATGGAGCAGCTCTTTGATTTGCACACTTCCCTGAGAGCACACAGTTTGACTCAGAACTTGCTTCCGCATTCCTTATCCTCATAGCAGATAGATGTTCATTAAGAAGGACAATTCTGGGGTATTTCACTGTGGGATGGTGCTATACTACATATATTAGATGCTCATCATAATAACATCAGTGCCACTTTCTTTCAGAATCCAGAGTTTTGGAATAAGTCAGATCTAAGTAAAAGATACCTATGCAGCACTTTTTATCTTTCCAGCAGAGAAAAAGCTCCACATGAGTCAGTTGCATCTTTTGCTGGAGTGAAAATGCAAAGCACTGTACTTTTGAAATGTGAATTAGTGATTAGACTTAATTTCCCAATATTAATTAATATTAGGCACTATCCTAGTATTATCTTAATAGCTGAATATTAAGCTAATACCCTGTTCTCTGCTGTTATATTTTTTGTGCATAGCTGAGTGAGTGACTAGGTTAGTTAAGCCCAGCTGTTGACACAGTGAAGTGACTGGTTTTGCATAGAGGGCAAGTGCCATTTTCAGGCTTCTTCTTGGAATCTAATGCTCAATATTTTATTAACTATATAAGATGAATTTTCTGGATTTGTATGTTTAGCTGCCCTGTTAAGGATTTCTGCTTGTTTCTCTTCCTCTTGGATTACAATGCTGCCACTCTGGTGATTTCTTCTATCATAATATGAACCAGAAACTTGCCAGTGGTCATTATCTGTGTGGCCGCTCAAGGAGGAATCCTGCTCCTTAATTACTTCAATGGGACCCTGCCCTTGGATGAAGTAGAAGGGCTGGCATATATTTCCACAAAAGATATTACCTCTTTGCAAGAGCAGAGTCACTCTGCTGTTTCAGTTCTGCAGTGAGTGCCCCCCAGGGATGCTGTGGGGATCTGGGTGACTGCAGGTCACTGAGTACTGGGAAACTTTTGAGCTCACTGCTTTGCTGGGCAAGAGGGATTCACCTTTTGGTAGTCTTATTACTTGATATTGTTGATGCCACCATTAGGCAAGTGAGAGATGGAGGTATCTTGCTTTATTATTTGGAGTTATTAAATATTTCCATTGTGATACTTCAGTGATGATCTGATGAGCCTGGAAAATTACAACTAGAAAATTAAGTCTGGAAAAATTACATCTGTGGGGTTGCCATGGGTTTTGTGAGACTGTGTCAGTGTCTCTAACTGAGATGGATATATATGATAACTCTCTGCTAGCCCTTCTTTTGATATGTCTGCTAGCAGTGCTGCACTGGACATGCTGTGGTACCTTCTACTCATTCCTCACTTGCTTTCTGTCCAAAAGTTCAGGAGGAAATGTTCAAGAGAACGCAGAAGATGAGACTGTGAAGAGCTGGACTGTCCATCCTGCATTTCTGAGATGCACTTGAAGTTCATCATGGTTCAGC
>NW_010194958.1:15396-67275 GCF_000695765.1 Mesitornis unicolor
GGGTGATGGGGAGAACTGCCTCAGGAAGGGGAAAGGGACAGAAAAAATGGGGAAGCTAAATACAGGAAAATACAGGGTTTTTTTCCATTGGTTTTGTTTTCATACTGTTAGCGTGCTAGAGAAAAGGTATTCAACCATGGCCGAAGGTCTGCAATGTGACAGTAGATCTAAAATAATTGACACGGTGGAGTAAAAGCTTTGGAAAACATAATTTTGGCAATTGCTTGTGAGGATATTGTTGCGCGCTCTGTAGCTGGTTAATGAACTAGACTGCAACTGCAGCTGGAAATGGACTCGGCTCTCACTGTGATATTTAGCCTGCTGGCACTGGTTTAATCCCACTCCCAAAACAATTGAGACAGAGGTACACGTTATGTAGTATTTTAGTAAATTTATGTGTCATTAGTCTAGGTGTATGTGTGGGTTACAGGCAATGTAATGGAAAAAGGGTTGGGTTTAGTATGCAGATAAGTGAACTGCCTCCATTGCATGACTGTAATTCCACTGTTTTTATTAGTCTGTGTAAACTATAAACTGTTGCAACATTAGCACACCGAGTGTATTTATCACAAACTAGAAGTCTGAGAAAATGCAGCTTTTGTCAGGAAAAAATGAAGAGTTCCTCTCTTCAGGTATGGTGTTGACAACAATTTTGTGTAAAGGACAGCATGAATCAATTGCTTTTTCAGTTGCAGGAGCACAACTTTTGATGGTAGGTATGTCCCTAGGAAGTGTAGTTTTTAGGCAGACGTGCAATAATTTACATCTGAGCCATTTGTTAATATTGGCAAAGCGTCACAGGTGCTGTGAGTGCTTAGGGCAGGCTGGGGAGAGGAACTCAGCAGCAGGCTGCTCCTCATCCCCAAAACCAAGGGCTGGCATCTGTACACAGCCAGGAGTCAGAAAGGTGCGTTATTTCCCACTGCAATGAGTACGGGAATTAATCTGTGCTTCTTATAGTAGTTTCAAGGAGTTTTACTGAGCTCAACTTTCATGATTTACAGCAAAATCTCTCGTAAAAATGTTTGTAGAAAATCCCATCTCCCATACAATTACTCTGCCATATGCGGTGGCACATATTACTCATTCTTTGAACATTTTATGCTCCCAGGGGGATTTAAGGATAAATACTACCACAGAGCACAGAATTAACACATCAAATTAATTTTGTGTTATCCAGACAGAGTGATGGATAATGTCAATTTAGGGCTTGATCCTGCATATGCTGAAGTTGAGAAGATTTCTTGGTGTTATTTTAGTTTATGATTGGCACATAAAGATATTTTTTTTCTAATTGTATAAAAAACCATGTTATTAAATAAATATAAACATAGCATATTAACAAAAAGCAATGGCAGAAAAAGAATATATGAGGTTCTCCTATAAGTAATAAAATACCAAATTCCTACCAACATTTTTGTCTTTCATGAAGAACAAATACATTTTCAATCCTGTAATTATGTTCTGAAGCAGAAAATCAGTCATATTACCTTCAGATCATTGTATCTGTGTTAGAAAGTGGTAAATTGGGGATTACTGACAGTTTCTATCAGGTTTGGTTAACACAAGTGATCATATAGCTGAGTGAATTTTAAATTATCTTTAAGGTTGAGATGTTAAGGTTGAAATGCCTTTAAAGTAAGCTAAATGCTGCATGCATTTGGAATGTGATCTGATGTATAATTAGGTTTCTCCTATGGAAAGGTTAGAAGTTGTAATCCAGTGTTCAGAATCAACAGCAGAAATGTGTCTTGTTAAAGTTTTAGAAATGTATAAAACTTAATATAAGCTGGTTTTAAAGATTTATATGTAATGCAGTGGTGTGGACAGTGAAGATAGTGGATTTTAAGCAGAGAAAATTTTGGATTATGCAGGATATTGTAAGCGATGTGAGTTCATCCTCTGGGTGATGCGGCTGTTAAAGAGTGTGGATTTGAGCAGTTGATATCATTATATAGTAAAATAAATAACAAGAGGAATTTATTAGGGTGTGTAAGACTTAGGATACCCAACACTATCCATTATAGTGCTTTTCAAGCCTGTCATACCTTTGTTAATATTCGGTCATTTTTCAAAATTGAACAAGCTTAACACATTCAGAGGCTGGTTAATTAACATATTTAGAGCTTTTGTGACAAGTAATTGGCTGTTTCTCTTGCCCGTTAATAGAGATTTTTGCAACTAATTTTTTATTCTTCTCTCAAAAGAAGAAAGGATCAAAATGATGGCAGTGTTAGCACAAAATTTAGGCCAGCATCTTTTGGCTGTTTTGGAAATACAGTGTTGCTGTGTTGTCTCTTGAAGGGAAAACAATGTCTTTTTCACATGTGCAGTGACTTCCCATGCTAAGTCAGCTTGAATTAAAGTTGCTGAATGTTCTGTGGCAAAAAGAGCTTTGAACCTAAATCTGATTTTAGCCTTCCTTGCTGCAGCCTGAGGACAGGAGAAGGAACGTGTAGCGTTTTCACAGAACACTGGAAATCTTGTGGACATCCGACTGCCTCCCTTTCCCTCTGTTTTATGCATTAATGTGGTAAAAATACATTCAGTAAGCCTGGAGAAATGGAGAAGGGCAAAGAGCAGGAGGTGAGGAAAGGGAGGTACAAGGAGGCAAAGATGATGTGGCCCCTTCCTTCCAGAAGCACGCTGTGCAGACAGGGCTGTTGTGAAGCTCCTCCATTGATCCTGAGGGGACGTGGTGTAAGTAAGAGGCAAATTGATGAGGTTGGTAGCTGCTTCCTTATGAACTGGCTGCAGAAACGAAAGGGACTCTCCTTGAAGTCAGGCGAGATTGATGCATATGTGCATGTAGGTGCTTCACATGATCCAGTTTCTAAGCCACAATTTGTAAGTAGTACTGTCATCTTCACAAGACATAGAAATAGGGAGAGGAAAGTACATTTTCATTAAAGCTAGAAGGAGGGATCTGGTGTTCTCCTGGTAAACTGTGCTACTGTTACTGGAGAGGGAAGGAATGTGTTTGGGGAAATGAATATGTAAGTTAAAAATGTACATTACATTTCTATATATTCTTTATATATTAATATTAACAGGACTAATAATTTCTCTCATTAATTTGTAAGAACAGTGTCAGTAATTTTCACTTGGATCCAGTGGCAGCATATCTATATACTTCACTTGACACATCTTGGCTCTGAAAATTTTAATGAGATTTCTACCTTTTCCAATCTGTGAAGATCTCTGTGCACCTAAATGTCTAGCACTTGACTTAAGAAAAAAAATAGTAATACATTGACCTTGTTAATGAAGGAGAAAATGCTGGCAGAAGTGAGGTGGTAGTCATCTGTATTAAGCTCAGGGTAGTGTAAAGTTGGCAGGCCACTGATATCTTTATGTATTATTGAAAGTAATTAGTGCCAGCAGTCAGTCTCATGTCAGCTGCTTTGAGTTTCCCAGGTAAGGTGCGGTTGCAAGCTGGGCCATTAAACCTCTCCCAGCAAGGGACCGTGCTTGAACTCAGAAGTCAGAGTTGCAGGCATCACTTGCTTGTACGGGTGCACTTAACTGCGAGCATCTTCAAGCAGCTTACTGGCTGAGATAGTACAGAGGGATGGCATGTGATTGTTCCTGATCATATAGGCATAATTTTATGTTATTGTAAAAAAAAGATAAAATCCAATATCTCTTACTTGATGGGCAAAAGAGAAAGTAATTAGATTGTGTAAGACTCTATGCAATACTTTTTAAAAAGAGGTTTTGCATGAGAATAAATGAGTAAATTGCATTAAGGAGACTCCCTCTAATTAGAGGCACTTTTTTCAAGAAACAACATTGATAAGCATAAGTAAGGATAATGAAATGTAGGTGTTGGTATCTAGGTCCACAAAGAACACAGATAGTTGTATTTACAGTTTCTGGTTTTGTAAAATATATGAAAATAATTTTTTTGTGATAGGCTATACTTTTTTCTTCACCAAACCAGTAAAATGGAATAAGGAGAATAAATATTAATGGCTATTACTACACATAAATGGATTACTCATGTAATGCTACATGACACCTATCCTAGAAATGAAGAGACAGCGTTATATTTGCCAGAGTAGTGTCGTTAATTCTGTCATTTATAATTATAGAAAAGGTAATGAAAATGACTTACTGAAGACAGCTCACAAAAATGATAAGTGAGAGTAAATAGGTGACACATTGGAAAGAAGAATTCCTGGTGGTTAGATATGACAGAGAAGGTCTTATGTGTGTTATCTATTGCGGCTTTGTGCCTGCCTCCTGGATAACTTTAGCAATTCAATTAACCAATATGAGCCCATGTTCATCAACTATAAAAGGCAGATAATACTTACCCACCACACAGCATCTTAATAATTGATTTTCGTAAAGTGCTTTGTGTTTCTCGGATGGAAGGCACTATACAAGTGTCAAGTATTATTATTATTATTGCTCCTAGAAGTAGTAGCAGTACTTAGCATTTATACTGCTCTTGCCTGTTCACAGTGCTTTTACATAAACTAATGCATTCCTGTGGTGCCTTTGTGCAGTACCTATGTACTTTTAGAATGAAGAAATTCAACCGTCATCTAGCTTGTTTGTTTCTATGGTAGTCATAAGATTTTTTTTTTTTTAAAAGGGGAAAAAATCCTAAAGTACAAACATCTGTGTGATGATTAGAGCACTTGTAGGAGGTTGTAGATTAGGTTTGGAGTTTGGTCATGGTTAGAAGGACACAGAACACGATACTCTCAATTTCTCAACAAGTTCTTTAAGCATTGAACTCTGTAAAAGCTTTCCTCCTCTAACTGTGTTTCTGAATGCAAAAGCCTAACAAAGTTGGTGTGTGTTTATCATGCTCTGAGCAAGCCTTTTCTTCCAGACACTTCTGAGCAATTGTGCCTGGTTTTGGCAAAGCCAGGGAGGTCATCCAAGAAGTCAGTGCTGGCTAACAGGGAGTCCTGGGCACGTTCAGAACTATTGGCACTGCTCTTGGACCTCATTTTGCTCTTGGACCTTTCATTTCAAATACAGTTTTGGTACCTAGAGGTTTAGATTGATCAGGAGGTTTTGTATTATATTTTTGTTGAAGGGTTTAAAATCTCCTAAATTCTGTTTTAGGTGCCTAAGAGTTTGTGTAAGGGTTTTTTTTTTGTTTGTTTGTTTTGCTTTGGTTCTTTTTGTTTAAAGTTCACTAGATCTATCTTCTAATGATAATCTGAGATTTTAGATTTTTCTTTTTTTCCTGTGTAACTGCGCACATTTCTTTAAGCTGTGGTGTCTTGGAAAAGTGGAACTTTAAATTTCTCACCCAGCTATTTTGGATCAAATTCCACAGTAAGAAATAAGTATTTACATTTACCCACAGTTCCATTGCTGCCTCTAGGGTGGGCTCAACAGCTACAGAATTCATCATAGGTGCTATTTTCAAAGGCAACTATTTTTCAAGGTGGCAAAACGCCTTTGGTTCACGGCAGCAATGAGCTCTAAAGCTCAGGCATTTTTCCCAAGTTCAACAGGTGTCTAAATGTCACTTACTGGAAATGGCAGATATCTGTTGCCTCACACATTGAGGCAAAGATTATATGAATACATAGTATGGGCTCAAGCAGCAAACCACAATTTTAATGCACATAAGATCTAACCAGAATCAGACATAAATTCTGTTCAGCTTATGTGGGTGTAGCAAGATTATAAGGTGCAGGTCGTTTAACCTGGTAAACAACTAAGTACCACACAGCTGTTCACTCACTCTCCACCCGCCCTGGTGGGGTGGGGGAGAGAATTGGAGGAAAAAGATTGGAGCACTTGTGGTTTGAGATAAAAACACTTTAATGATTAAAATAAAACAAACTAAAATAATAATGATAACACCAATTAATTGTAATAAAAATAGGAACAATTATAATAAAGTGAACAAAGCTGTAATCAGCTCACACAGCAGTAGCTGGCCGTGCACCAGCAAAACCACAATGGTCAACAACGGGGGAGAGGTAAGCCTCAGGAACTGAGTGATGGGCTACACCTTCTGGAGCTGGCAGCCATCGAGAAGAGAGAGCAATCTCCAGCAAACCCCTCAATTTATAGTGAGTGTGATGTTTATGGTATAGCATATTTTTTGTTGGCCAGCTTGGTTCACCTGTCCCCTCCTTCCCCCAGCCTCTTGTGCAGAGGAAAAGGAAAACAAACAAACAGAGAAATGGGAGCAGAGGTGCAGGCAAACATTGAAAAACAGTGAGTCCTTGAGTTAATATAAGCATTGTTTGATTGCATGGCAACAACCAAAACATTGGAGTGTTATCACACCATTCTCAGTCACTGATCCAAAACAAAATCTCACTAGGTACTATGAAGAAAAACAGCTCTGTCCCAGCTAAAACTAAACCAGAGTGCCTTACCAACTTATTTTCACTAAATCAAATGCTGCAATACTCTCAGAAATGCACTCTGCTGAATAGAAAATTGATTCTGTGATTCTATTCCAGCAAACCAGGATGGCTGCATGGGATGCTAAAGTATTCTGGCCTGTACAGAGACCCCTTTAAGCAAAGAATGAGGATATGTGATCTGCTGTTCCAAAGACTTTTCCTAAGGCTTAATAGGACAAGAGCTGCCATATGATCACAGGCTACAGCTTAAGGCCTTGTCTCATGGTTTGCCTCTGAGGACTGCACTAACCTATCCCCCTATGGACACCCTCCAGTAGACTTATACTTGCAACAGAATAAGGTGTGAATATTTTCATTGAAAACAGCTTTCAGGTTTGAGGTTTTTTTAATGCAATCAAAAGCTGAAATCAGTTTTGTCAAGAACACTCTTTATTTTCCACTGTGACCCAGGAGACCAGTTACAGCTCAGAATCTCATAATTGGGATATGTGTGGTTTGGGGAGTGAGGAGAACTTGGCTTTGAAAACAGAAGTTCAATCGTTATTTCTATGTAGACAATCTAAATGAATCATTCATGTAGTATATGTGTAAATGAGAGCAACATGTGGCTCAGCATTTTAACATGAAAAGCAGATACTCAGAGACATCTTGTTTTGTTAAGTGTCACATTCTCAGGCCATCACTAATGCGAACCTTTGAAATCTGTAAGTAAATGTTTCTTCTTTGTGTCCTAGGCATTAATGGTTATCAATAGCAGCAGGCTGCTGAACTCAGCTTAAATGGCAAGAGTGCTTCATGAAAACAGTAATGGGTAAAAACAGATTGAATTTGAAATTCAGTGCAGACACATGCTTCAGGCTTGCCTGAGCTGTCTGGAGACCTCTGCATTGCTCATGATGGTGATAAACTGGAAAATGACTAATCACAGAGGTGGTTAAATGTGCAACAGGCAGGCTCGGGTTCTCTGTGAGACAGTCTTTTGGCTTCCTGCAGGCTGGCAGTTACAGGGTCCCACTGCCTCCTTCAGCAGAAGGAAGCCTCTAATAATTAATGAAGCATTATGCATAGAATTAATAATATAGATATAAACAGCACGGCTGTCTCGTGCCCCATACGTGCCTCGCATCTTCCTGCTTCCTTGCTGTACCTCGCCAGCAGAATAGCTCCATCTACTTGCACTGCCACAAGATTTGGCTTTCTGCTTCAGAAGAGGAGACTTCTGTAACAGGTCATTTTCATACACTCTCTATCCCTAGTTTTAGGGATACTATCTCAATATCTTATTGCACATTTTGAAAATAAGATTCAATCTTGCAAGCATTAACTGAAACAATAGGATTACCTGCATGAATAAAAGTTAAAGCATTACTTAGAAGCCCACAGTCAATGGAAGACATCATTAGTTTTGAGACAACCTCCATTTCTACTTTTAACGTTCTCCATAATTTTTTTTGATAAATTATCCCATCTTTAAATCAGCTATGTGCAAAAATGTTTTTTAATCAAACTTTAAAACATCTTTTTTGCTTAGAAATAAAAAGTATCTGAGTTATAAAATAGTATGCAAGTGTTCTTACTTGAATTAAATTTCACTTTCAAGCTTGTACTATGAGAGATTTTACTATTTCCTGTATATGTGGACATACAGGTGTATGTCCAAGATGTGTCACTAAACTATAGAAAATTCTGTTTAATATTTTCCTCAGGCCACAAAAGAGGTTTTAAAACTTGTTTAATTATCTTAAACCTCCTTTCAGGTTTAAATTTTTGAGGACAATTTGGTATATTAGAGTTAGGTGAAATGTTGCTGCCCCAGAACATATTTCTATAGTTATATTCTGATATAATTTACATCAGGATATTGTTGTCTGTCTTTTAATCTGGCATACTTATGCTTGTGTAGTGTGTGAAAAAGATATGGAATGATGCTGCTGTACCATGGTAGTGGACATTTTTCCATTTTCATGTAGCTTTAATTTCAGCATCTGTAATTTCAAATTTTGAAATCCATTAAGTAGGTTATTTTGGGATGCTACACCCTCATGTAAGATAACTGATATTTAAAATGTAATCTTTAAAGGATTCTAGTGCATTGCGTAACTATGTAAAATAGGCAATTTCTGAGGTCTGTATTTGGCTTACCTGAAGGTTAGTCCATGTGTTGTTTCTATTTTACTTTAGCTTTGTCCATCCTACAGCTGTGGCTGTTCTTGTAACAACTATCGGGAATTCCATCAAGATGCCTAATCTTTTTCACCCATGGTGAAGAATACCTAGAACCCTGAAAATGTGGTAATAGTCACAAGGCTCCCCAGGACTTACATATCGCATAATGAATTTATATCAACTAGTTACATTGCACTGTGGCTCCATATACACAAAGCACTCCTGACTGTAGATATTCCTTTGGATGTGTATAAATCTCCTGTATGCTATCTGTAACACTTAACAAGCGGGTACCAGACAGGAGAAGAGCAATAACGAGGTACTCTAAAGGATTTAAATTGCTCTGGAGCTGGGAAAGGAGCCTGCTTCTGCCTGTGGACATAATTTGAGAATGGTACAATGTCCTTTTATTGATTCTTTGTAAGGCATAAGATAGAGGAAGAATATCCAACCTTTTAAGACAGGATGACATTCCAGGAATCTTTCGAAGTGATTCAGCTAGAGAATTTTGCCTGGTAGAGGTAAGAACTGCTCCTCACACTATTTATTGCCAAGGATTTGCAACAGATATGACATAACTTATTGGTGTTTTCAAGATGCAGCTTCCACTCTTTAAAAAACAACAACACTAGAAGCAATAAAGTCATACACGTAATTAAATATTACTCTGTGTATTAAATATGTTCCATTAGAAGAAGCAGTTTCAGCTAAGTTTCTCGTCATCTGCTAGATGTTGATTAGCTTACATAAAATGGTATAGTAATCGCAGGTTGATTCTTGTGGACAAATGCTTAAAACTCTAAATCACTGTGCAGCGCTAATTGGTCCCCTGGCTGGAAGACTGTTGGAAAGAAAATAAATGGGAATGAGGAGTAAAATAATCTCTCATCTCTATAGGTGGTTCCTAACATTCCCATCTTTATTGCTGTCTTTTCAGTGATGGGGTAGGCAAATTTCCAGGCTGTTCACTGGAATAATTTACATCTACTTTAGATGCTTGCATAGAGGAAATAAAAACATTGAGATTAGTTCTAAGAATCCATATGCCTAATACAAAGCAATGTCATATTAAAATGCATATAGATCTTTTTTCCTTTTCATCCAACTCAAGGGATGCTTATCTGACTTAATGCATATTGACTGATATGAAAAGCTGTACAAGTTGCTCCAATTTAAGGTCAGTCTGACTTTTTTTTCTTCGGTGACTCATCTCTAGTTGTTCAAAATCTATCTCTGCTTATGTTCCTGAGAATAAGGTTACTAACCAGTGCTTTAGAAGAACCTACTCCAAGACATGCTTAGGGTCATTAGGAATCAAACTCTTTAAGTGAACATCTGTCCTTGCTCTCCCCTATGCTCAGTGTAAGTCAAACACCCACCCTGACCCTTCTAGTCTCCACTTCCCTTATGCTTGCTCTGAGTTATTGCACTGTGTCCATCCCATTTCCTCCAGACAGGCAATGGATGATGCATGACAAAAGTTGGAGTCATCATAGAATCATAGAATGGTTTGGTTTGAAGAGACCCTAAGGGTCATGTGCATAAACATCTCTGCTGGCTGATCTTCCCTTCTTACTGGTGGTCCTCTGCCCTGTGGTGAGTCATCTGCTGGCTATAGTCCTTTGAGGGTGTCCTTGCCCCTGAATGCATTGCTTATGGACTGTGTCACAATCCCTCAGAGGTGTCCCTGCTCCTTTGTCATGGAGAGTCTCCTTCCAAAAGCGCATCTCCAGCTTTGTGCTTGTGGGTCTCCTCTGCAACATGTCTCTATCCCCCACCCACTGCTGCCTGAGCCATGGTGCTGTGTTCTCCCCTGGCTGAATGCAGGGGGGTGTGTGAGAGGAATTGTGTATCTGCAACTGGTTTTTATTGGTGTGCGGAATTTCATGGACATTACTGCAGAACCCTGCTAATTAAACCCTGCCATTTGTGCAGTGACATAAATCAAATTCCTTCTTAAATAAGTATCTTTCAGAAATAAACTGTATTGCTAAGTTCGTATTGTATATCCCATCCCTTCCTCTGCAGAAGACACAGCTGTTGCAGCATCTAGCAGTATGATTCAAGGTAAAATAGAAACCTGCACCTGGGCTCTTGCAAGGTACTTGGTTGGCAAACACGGGTACTCAGAGTCTGTTTGGGTGCTACACATTTTCTGTGGATTAAAATAAAGCAGATTTGAGAACTTTCTGTTAGTATCTTTGGTTGGTAAATTCATTTTTTCCCAAAAGCACAGTGTTTTTTGTGTTTGGTTTTGTTTTTTTTTAAGAAGACCTCCCTCCTTTTTTTGCTAGACATCAAAGACTGGCTTGCTGAGTGGACAATTTTTTGAATTGTTTATGGTGAGTGGGATAGGTCCTACAGACAGAGGAATATAGCTACAGACACCACCTGGGGTACTTAGTTGTGAAGTGGGAGATGCTGTTTGCTCTAAACCCAATAGGGTAGGGTTTTCATGGATGTGCAACCTCATGAGAGTGAGCTATTAGTTTTTCTAGAAGATGTCTTTTAAAAACAATGTATTTTACCATAGAACAAATTTATAGTCTTGTTCTGTAGCAGTGAAAAAAAAATATGCAAGATTCTTCTTTCTATGTCTTTGTGTTTTTCATGTCTGGTAAGTCCCATGATCATTATGAAATTACATATGTTTTCAGTTAGGTATGTTGTAATTTCTTTATTTTTAAAAAAGTTATTCAAAATGATCCAGTTATGTACTTGTAGACAGAGTTGAGTTCTATGTTATTTGCTACCAAACCAAGAAATTGAAGTGGGATGAAATCAGAATAACATGAATTTAAAGTTTATGTATTAAAATAAATAAGAAACACTTTTTGTCTATAAGGCTGATGGCAGAAGTAAAATTAAATTCAGCCACAGAGTACAGAAGAGCAAGATTAAATCTGTGATGCTCTGTAGTTTGTGAGTGGGGGAAAAAATGATTCCTGAATATGTTTTACAACATCTGAGTGAAAACACTGATTCTGCAGCTTGGAATAGGAAATACAATCAGTGCAGCTGAAGCCAGCATCTATTAATCTTAAATTAATCATTCTCCAAGTAGGCAGTTGATACCATAGTGCTGTGTGTCATCTTTTTTACATTCATGCAGCACACATTAAACCAAAGAACTGTTATTGTAGGAGCTGAAATAGATTGCAGCACACAGTTTTTAAATGTTTAAAAATACAGTCTTTCCTTTATGTTCAGTTGACAAACTGTATTAGTAATTTTTCTTTTAATATTTACTATTATTAGACACTTGGAAACAGATATACTTAAAAAATTTCACAAATATAAAAATTGGGTTTAAGATCTTTAAATACAGGAGAAGAAAAAGAAGCTACACGTAAATTTCAAGCTAGAATAATTTTTATTTTATTTGAGGTTTTTAGTTCAGTGAGTTTAATTTCTGATTTTCTCCAACATTAAGACAAGCAAGAATCTGAGAGTTGTTTCTAGTTGCTTTTGAATTTACAGGCAATCGGATAGTTCAGGTCTGAATCTCACACTCTGGATTGAATAACAAGAGTCAAGTCATCCTTTTTTGAATTTCAGTTTGGATGCGTATAGTTGGATTCAAGAACAGAAGAATTCAGTCGATAGCAATGCCAGAGAGAGACCTGCCCTTGAGACACAAATTATCCAAGGCATTTAAGTGTTTAATTTCATTCTATGACAGAGCCTGAGGTTTTGTTGGATATGACCTCAAATATCATAAGAGCAAATGAAATCAAAAGATAATTTACTGTTTCCTACTACAGATGTAGTAATTAGAAGAAACTAAAGGGAAGAGGAGTGCCCTGGTTTTACTGGGATTGAATCACAGAATTAATTTTCTGTTGAGCAGAAACTGTATTTCTGAGAGGACTGCAGTGTTCAAAAGACACTTTGTTTTAATTTTAGCTGGCACAGAGTTATTTTCTTCATAGCAGCTAGTGAGACTATTTTGGATTCATGCTAGGAGAAATGTGAGAGTGCACTGATGTTTTGGTTATTGCCAGCAATGCTTACATTACCTCAAGGACCGTTTTTCAATTTTTGACTGCACCTGTGCTCCTAGTTTCTTTTGGTGGATTTTTATTTGTTGTTCTTCTTGTTGTTCAGGTTTGGGGTTTTTTTTACTCCTTACCCTCTGCACAGGGGGATGGAGAGTGTTTCTGGGACAGACGACCCAGGACAGGTGACCCAGGCATGATCCAAGCTGACCAACAGAATGTATCCTATACCATAAACATCACATTCACTATAAGTTGGGGAGTTTGCTGGGGATGCACCTCTTCTTCAGATGTCTGGCTGCTGTCTCCAGAAGGTCTAGGTCATCTGGTTCCTGAGACTTACTCCTCGCCCACTTGGTGACCATCACATTTTTGCTGGAGCTGTTCCCAGTCTTCGTGGGAATGCAGAGCCAGTGGCTGCTGCTGTAAGCTAAGTATAATATTGATTGCTTTATTGTAATTGTTTCTATTTTTATTACAATTCTTTACTTTTATTATTATTATATTATTTTAGTTTGGTTTATTTTAATGGTGAAACTGTTTTTTATCTCAACCCATGAGTTTTCTCACTTCTACTCTTTTGATTCTCTCCCGTGCTGGGAAGCACGGAGGTGAGCGGCTGCGTGGTGTTTAGCTGCCTGCCAACTTAAATCACGATAGTCCAGAAGAGTCAGTCATCATGTGAAAAGCATGAAATGAAGCAGGCAAAATTTTGTCTTAAAGCTATCATTTTTTTCTCCTAAGTATTGATGATATCTGACAGTAATTGCCTGCCAACGAAAGTACCGCAACTGGAATCTTATTTATCTTGATTCTTATATTATCACAGGGTTTTTTTTTAATTCTTCTTCCTCCAAGTATTCTTTGTTTGTGGTTTTAAATCAAAGCTACTTTAAAAATTAAAAAAAGGTAGCAGGATTTATAAATCCTAAATGGTAACTATTTGATGTTATTTTAGCTTTTAATGTTTTCAGCAGTCTTTGTAGTGACACAGCTGTATGGGTACAGGAAAACACTAGCTTTACAAAAGAGTTTGCATTTGGACTTGGTAAACTCTTGCAGACTATTCACTGTCTTCATGTGGTGACCACTCCTTGGACACACCACACTGAAGCAGTTTTCAAGGACTTTATTCCCCCACCTCTAAGATGGGCTATGAAATTACTTCTTGTCTGCTGTGTTGTGGTGGTTTAAACTAAATTGACATCTTGTGTACTGAAGTGCAGCTAAGAGTATATAACTATCTATAATATAGCCTATTTATAACTATCTATAATATAACCTATCTATAACCATAGCTTAGCTTTGATGAACAATAAAGATAAATGATAGTAAGAACAAACCTAAGCAGAGAAAACAATAACATTATTTCAAATTAAAAATGTTGACCACTACAAATATTAAAAATCTGCCTGCCTATTTCTTAAATCAAGAAACAGGCTTTTAATTTAATGACCTGATTTTTAATCTTTCAGGGGAGGTTTAGATTGGACATTAGGAAGCATTTCTTTGTAGAGAAGGTGGTCAAACAGGCTTTCTAGAGAGGTGGTGGATGTCCTAAGCCTGTCAGTGTTTGCGAGACATTTGGACAATGCCCTTCATACCGTACTTTAACTTTTTGTCACCCCTGAGGTGATCAGGCAGTTGAACTAGATGACTGATGTTGATCCCTTCCAACTGAAATTTCTATTTTCCTCTTCTTTTCTCCTGTTTCATTCCATTTTGTTCCATTTCATTTCGTTCTGTTCTCAGGTGCTACAGAGTTTAGAAATAAGTGGAGCCATAAGTGGAACTACTCTATCTACATTGTTTGGAGTTTGATGAAAAACGTAATTAAGCCAGTGGGGTGGGTGCCTTTATTTTGACTGATGGATTTACATCAAGAGAATGTTGTTGAAGAAACTGAATACAGACAAAAGGAGCACTCATTCCCAGTTGTTAGGAGCAGGTGTCAAGGAAGCTACCCTCTGGAAGAGAACAAGTCTACACTGGAATTGCACCATCCAGATAACAGACAGGACAAGTAGGACTGAATGTGGAAAGCCATTTAAAGTCTGTCATTCTGTAACTGCTCATTACGGCATTTCTTGTGCTTATGTTAGAGGCCACTGTCAGAAAAGGTAGCAAACTGCACCCATCATTGGGCTGGTCTGCTCTGGTTCTGCTATTGGAAGACTCCATATAGTTGATAGAGGCAGAGCAGAAAATGTACATGCACTCAGAATATTATTGCAATGGCCAAGTACACTTATAGGGATGTTAATGTACAAGAGGTCTGATTTATAAAGATCTACTTACTCAGAAGAGAGCAATAATGGAAACCCTTTTACCAGGCTTCAGACTTTTGAAAACAGAGACTTAAATGGAAATACTGACAGGTTTAACTATAGCAGTCCTGAGTGGACCTACTAAGACATAACATATTCCAGAAGTCTGCAAAGGGTTGTGACTAACACTGATCCAAAGAACAAACTTTTCTTTTCCATCTCAAGGAAATTCCTTATCCGCCAGTAAAATGAAAATCACTTTGTTTTTCATGTGCTTAGAAGCAAAAATTGATTTTGTGATACAAACACAGGTTGAATGTTTCTTGTCTACTGTTGGTACTTAGAAAGGAAAGTGAAGGTTTAGAAGTACTTTTTACTGGTAAGAAAACCCTTCACTGTGTGTGTAATTGTGGTGTATATAATGAAAGATTTACACCTACATGCTGTTCAGTGCATACAGGACATAATGTACATAGAAGACTGCAATATGCCAAAGCAAGACAAGGTTCTGCAAGATGAGGGAGCTTAGATATCTCACGTTAGAGTAACTGCATGGCTGCAGATAAGTCTTAGATTTCCAGGGCAACTGCTTACAAAGTTAAAGCAGAAGACATATTAACTGAAGACTATTTCTTTGTAAGTCACTGAAGTGTGAAGGTCTGTTTTGTCAACAGGTAGAAATGAAAATTTACATAAATTAACTTCCTCAAGAGTTCATTTTGGCTGTGACACTAATTTGTAATTTTACACCTGAAGGGGTGGCAAGACGAGGTTTATTTTGAAAGCATCACATTTATTTTTGTCCTCTACTGTGTACCTTTTAGACAAGTACAAGGTAAGGCTTTATACATCCATAGCCCAGTTTCCAGAACCAGTGAGCACCGCAGGTTGCTGCGATAACAGCTGGAGCTGTATATCTTAACACCTCTGAAAAATCAGGCCTTCAAACATTATTGCTTCATTTCCCCAGGCCAATTGTCTCACAGTACCTGACAAACTGAATAAGAAGCGCACAGTGCTGCAGTTCAATTTGGACTAACATTTAAGTCTTTTGAATGTCAGGATGGCTTTTTAAATGTTTCCTCATAAAACTAAGTCCACTGTCAACAGTATTCTTCACTCTGATTAGATAAAGTACTCTACAGCTTAATAAAATCCTAAACCAAGCAGAGAGCTGCCAGAGATTTCGAAGAAAATACGTGAAGACAGCTCAGCCTTTCTCTGAGCTACAGAAAACGCATGGAGTGGTGAGGCATGGAGGTGAGAGCTTTTCTCTCTTTCACCTTGATGTGCAAAACAGTCTTTTGTGATACATATGCATGTTTTCCTCTCTCACCACCTGTGGACAGCAAAGGATAGATGGAGATGCCTTCACTAAATCTTCCTGATGATTGAGTGGAGCATTTTCCTAATTTTTACAATTTCTGTTTCTCCTTATCGTTTGATGCCTTTTATATGCCATGGTGGATTTTTGTTGTTGTTGTTTGTTTGTCTGTTTACTTGTTTTAAGAAAGGAATAAAGTTATTATTTATGAATAATTTATCCTGTAATTTCTTCCTAGTCCAGGTTTTTCAGGAGATCAAACTCTTTCCACAATGTAAAATGTTTCAGGCAATGTCAAACTCTGCAGCTCTCCTAAGGTTGTGGTTACCTGAAACAGAATGAGAAGTTCTGACTTCTGCATCCTGTTCAGGTCAGTACCACTCAGGTAATGATGGCAATATTTACTCACATAAGGCCTCTGCCTTCTATTAAAGATGAAAAGAAAAGTAGCAGAGGACCCTGCAGATATCCAAAATATCTTTTTTTTCTGAAATATTAGGATTTACCAATTTACTTGCTTGTGCTTGCTTTGACAGTGACTTTACTGCAGAGAAGCTGTTCTAGGGTGGCATTTACATATCCCCATCTGGTAGCTCAGCTTTACTTGAAACTTTATGGAAAATAATGGCTTTGTGGTGGCCACTTCAAGTATGGGTTTCATTCCAAGTATGTCAGACCCATTGGTACAGAGACTTGAATGTCATGATGTAAACATGCCCTATCTTGGGATGATCTCACACTACAATGTTGTATTGTGCACATTGCAGTCAGTCTGCTTTTGTCTGACTGTTGTCCAGAAAACAACTTTTTCCATTAAGTGATTGGTGTAATACCTGTTTTTATTCTCTCTCTTTCTTTCAAATATCCACTTTCTGTCATGGTACCCTTTTCTGTTGAAAGTCTCCCACTTTTCCTGCACCAAGTTCTCTCTTCTTCTGCATGCTCCTGTACAAAGCCCCTTTTAAGAATATAGCCAGTGCTGGTATCAGCACCTGTAGTACTGCCGTTGCTTCTGATACTGCTTCTGCACTGCACTAAATTTTCTAGAGTTTCAGGGTATTCAGAGTATTAGACTTAAGTGGGTTGCAAAAAATCAGAGACACTTTGACGCTTCACAAGCAATCATTACAATGGTGACTATCACTTTGTTGTGTTCAGTTTCCCTGTTCATTTATCCCTTTCCATCTGTTATATATTCACTGTACATCAAACACTGTAGCAAAACTCTTGTGATTTGTGACATTCAGTTTATAGTATACTTATTGTCAGGCTTGAATCCAGAAATATATGCCTATGTTTTTATATGTGTATACCTGTCTTGTCATATATATAGACATAGACTATGTATTTGGTAAGGGTAGAGAAAGAAGAACACTGGAACAGTAGAATGGAGATGAAAATGCAGCTGTTGTTTATATGACTGAGCATAATGCACTCTAAGTTGAGGCTATGTTATTCTGATTGTGGTGAGGACTGAGCAATGAATATAATGCAAATATTGTACAAAGAAAAAACTGCAAAACAGTACAATGGTACAACTCCTGCCCAGCAATAAGAAGCCAATATT
This sequence comes from Mesitornis unicolor, assembly GCF_000695765.1. NCBI lineage: Eukaryota > Metazoa > Chordata > Aves > Mesitornithiformes > Mesitornithidae > Mesitornis > Mesitornis unicolor. The sequence goes on from NW_010194958.1 coordinate 33,072, forward strand.
CTTACAACTGAATAAAGCAGCCAGAAAGAATTATTCTCTGGTAAATCATTACCTGTGCAAGGATGAAATGAGCAGGGTTAGGGAGAGAGGCAGAAAGCTCACACCCTTTGTGAGCTTCTCTAGCAAGGTAAATTCCAGCCTATGATTTCTCGTCTCAAAGAGGGGTAAGGTTCTGACTGAAAAATATAAAAAACATGATCACAGTTCACATCATCTGAAGAGAGTTAAAGAAATGTGGTAAAGACAGTACTGACCAGATTATGAGGTGGGAAAAAGCAGACAATGTTGCTGGCTAGAGTTTTGGGGGGCAGTCTGCCTGGAATGTCTTTGGCTGGCAAACCTAAGGCATAGAGTAGATTCAGCCAATGGAGCAATGAGAAAAACCAAAACCTCCATTATCTGGCCAGTCAAGTGAACTCACCAATATGTACCAGAAGATCGTACATCTTAGGTAAGTTCTTCAGCAGAGAGTAAGTGCGCCTTCCTTGTAACATGTGGCTGTGTAGGTGAATATGTGTATGGCATCGAGTCCTTTAGGAGTCTCTGTAATTCTAGATATCCATAAAGGAACATTTATTTGTTCATGCATGATCTAAGATAGCAGGTTAAAGAAGGTGGATGCAGCTGTTTTTCCAGGTGGTGTCTGCATTCTGCACCGTTAGCAGTAATGGATTGCAGACTCAGGTTAGGTTACCTCCATTTAAACTATCTGTTGTATTGAATTATAAAGGAGAAAGTGTGCAGACATATCCCACCTTTTGAATGTATGACTTTAAATTATAATTGCTTGAATTATCTGAGAGCCCCATAGCAGACAAAAATATTAACTTAAAGCATAGAGAAATAAAAATGAGATTCCTGTCTGTCAAATCTCACAAGGCATAATGATTATTGCTAGTGCACAATGTGATGCCTTCAGGATAAATGGCTGCACAGAAACACTCGGTACCATAAAATGGGCCTGTATCTAGATGCATCAATGATATTCCTCTGCCCAGATGGTCAAAAGTTTTCCCTGGATATATATATATTTTTTTCTCTTTCCCCAGGTACTATTTATGGAATTGAAATGTGCACTGCAAAGCAGTAACATAGGGGAGGTGGAAAAAGGGACAGGATTCAAAAGAGAAATTTAGAAAGACTGTCCAAGCATGTAGGAGGATTTTAGGAAGGGATTTCTCAACTGGGATTGAGACTTGTCGAGAACAGGAAGCAGAGCTTCTACTACTAGATTAATAAAGGGCTAAATGAGGACAATGTGAGCCTGTTGCTAAATGGAGTGGGTGAATTAATAACAGCAGACAGAGATATGGCTGAGCTGCTCAGTGCTGTCGTTGCCTCAGTGAAAGGATTTTCTACCGTGAAGAGGCTCCTGCTTTCAGAAGAGGTCACTGTTCGATGGTAGCTTGTGCTTATCTCTTTAACGGTGGTGTTTTGGTGTAGTTTTTTTTATAAAGTTGATGGCAGATCATGGGAATATCCAAATGCTTCAGAAGCCAGCATACCTGTCAAGGATTCACTCAAAGCAAAAAACTTTGATTGTTGAAATCTACCATGATGCACTAAACAGAGTATTAGCATTCAAAATACCTTTAATTTGAATGTCTATTCTAATGCTGGCACAGTGAAGGAGTCACAGCAACAGAGACAGCTGGGGTTTAACTCACTGCTGTGCTGTGTATGTTTGAATTGTCCAACCAGCCAGCAAAACACACTTCTTTCTGAGAGTATTATAATTTTCCCAATTTGAGTTCTTAGCATAAATTCTCTGTACAATTATTAGCGCTGTTCTCCTACGTCATGCTCAACCTAATGAACTACTCAGTAGACATGTATTTCTGTTGTTATTTATGGAATATGATAAGCAATGTGCTTGATGTTTTAATAGCTATTAGAGAGGTATGTCTTCCAGATGCCTAACTGAATCCAACCTAAGGACCAACAATATGAGTTTGTCACAGTCATAGCTGTGGAGTTAAATCACTTTAGAGACACAATTTTTGCTCTTTATTTGAGGTCACTGATTCAGTCCCAAGATTTGCAGTCACAATGATTGCTGTTGCAAATACACAGAAGAATAAATAGACTCATAGACCCTACTGTGTAAGTCAAATATAAAAGATTCAGCTTCAGCACATATAGATATATCGATAGATATATAAAGGGTTAAAAACTACATCACAGCAGTGAGCTCTCAGAAAAGATTGGGTTAAGAAGACATCATTTGCAGGAATTTTTGACAGCAAACAAAAGTTTTATCTGTTCACATGGATAAGGCTTTGAGGACCAATAGTTCAGGAAGTCCTCTGAAAGGTGAATGTAGATCCTTTACAAGATGTGGGTTAACTTCTGTTTTAAAACTTGAATTCCTGAAACCCACTGTTAGACTCAAACATGACAAAACACAAGGAAAAATACAATATCTTTTTTTTTTATGCCCTACAAAGTTTTCAATGGATTTGTTCAATTTGCTTCACAGTTTTAAAAATTAAAAGGAGCTTAGTCTTGTGATAGTTTTGTAGTTTGCATAGGAGTCATTAATAACTTATGTACCTTCCAGCCTAACTTCTTTGTCTGACACCTATTCAGCTGTAACTATGACAAATTACTCAAACACAAAGGCTTTCCAGTCCCTGGAAGTACAGACTGAATTTGAAACCATTCATTTTTCAGAAAATTTAAACTGACTACTTGGTTATTGCCAGATGTATTTTGTCAGGAAGGCTTTTTGTGTGACAAGTCTAGTCTTGCTTGTTCTTTTCCTGCTTCTATAGTGCTTTTTAGAACCTGCATTTCTGAGCTGATGCTAAAAAAAATGGCAACAAAGGATTTTTTTTTATGTAAAGTATTTTAAAAAATATCTTTCTGAATGTCTTTCATTTTTTGCTGATAGTATTATTTGGCAGAGGAAGATATCTCCAAATTCTAAATGTTTTTCTGAATCCATCTTGTCTTCAGGTTTGATCTAAACTAATACCAAAGATGAAATGGTCAAAAATTGAGGATCATCAGCACTGATATAATAATTTGTCCCATTCCTTTTCCCTCTGGTGGAGAACTGTATAACATGACCACCCAGTTGTTCAGGTCTTGAAAAGACCAGGAACCTTATTTTCTGCTTCAAAATAATTTTTCCTTTGTAGGCCTCTGATACTTAATTTGACTACTTCTTTATATTGTTGGACAAGAAATCTTTAAATTTAGGATTAGAGGCTGTAAAGCTGCAATATCTCTGAAATATCTATTGACTGTGAATGATACCTTAAGATATAAACAAGGATATCTCCTTTCTCCTTTCTTTGATTTGATTTACAAAGGTCTCCAGAAAACCTATATATAGCTCTGCAGCTCAGAAGGTATATTAAAAAATATTTTTTCTAGTAAGAAAGTTTGTATTTTATTTGTTTACTTTTACTCTGCTTTTTAAAGTTACTTTCCACTTCATAGCTTTTCCTATGTTGTAATTAGTCTTAGAATAAACTTTGAAAATAGATTAGTGAATTTTGCACTGTCTGAAAGCTTTACTTAGCAACTTACTATATGCAGCATAACTTTCCTTATTTATGTCTTGATTTCAAAGACTATGAAGTTGAATCCACATTTGAACAGTGCTGATGTTCTGTGGTACTCTGCTGACTAGCATTGCACGATGTATTTACATGGTTTGCTTTAAAAGTGGCTAGAAGTAAAATATTGCAGCAGTCTCAAAATTTAAGTGACTGTTGGATGACAGGGATTAAATTGAGTTTTAGTCAAGAAAGTGTTGAAAAGCAATACCCAAATGTGAGTTGATCCTCACCATCTTCTGATGAAATGGATATCATGTTTTTGTTTTGTTTTCAGGGGTTCTCCTCTCCCTCCCCTGAGTTTTGGCTCACTAAATGAGATGTTCCAAACCTATGTTTTAATAATCAGAACAAGCTGGTTGTGGAGGTGTCTTTATATATTTATTTTTTTCCCCCTAAAATCTTCTGAATTTTTACTAAGAACACATACAGTCTTTTTATTTAAACATAGAGTATGATTTGTACTTTCTCTAGGCTTTTGACTTTCCCCCACAGGAATCTTAATGAGGTCCTGTGCTTTCTATGTCAGTCTCAGCACATATTGAGTGGTGCCAGAGTTAGAGAGTTGTGCCAGCCACAGACAGCAGAGCTGTGCTTGTCTGACTGTCCCTTGTAAAGGCTTCTTGCACATGTTAAACCAGAAGAGCTACCTATTGGAATAATTACCTAAAACCACCTCACCTACCATCTACACTTGTTTGGGGGAAAAAAGCTACTAAAATGCTACTCTGTCTGTCCTGCTGAGATCTGAAAGTCTGTGAGGAAAAACCTTTGGTCAAGGCATCAGAAGCCAGAGAAAGTTCTGATAAATTGGCTGCATCAGTTCACTGCAAAAGGGAGCCACTGACCAAAAGGATCAGCTTGGTCTTTGAACCAGAGAGAGTTTTAAATCAGATCAACTAGGGTTCAGTGAAATCTTAAAATTGTAACTTTCTCCATGTTCCTTCCTCTGGAAGAGGGAGAAAAAAAACACCAAAATTCCAGCCTCAGAAATACTTCTGAAGTGTTGGTAAAGTAGGTGCTTTAGTCTAAACACGCCAGTGCTTAGTAGTAGCTGTGAGAGTGATTGGCATAGGCTTTTTTTTTTTTTTAAAAAAGCTCATAACAATACAAGAGAAATAAGTATACTATGTAAGGATATCTAATTTCAAATCTGGAGGAAGGTGCAACAAATATTAACAATTAAAAACAATATCTTCCAGTGCACACAGTGAGTTTTGGGGTTTGGTTTGGTTTCGGTTTCGGTTTTGCTTTTTTTCCTGTTTTTATGTTTGGTTTTTTTTGTTGGTTTTTTATTTTTCCATATTACCATAGTTATCAAGTAATGCCAGACATTACTATCTCATTCAAAGGCAAGTAATACAGGATTCAAGCAATTCTGGGGAAAATGATGAAGATAATGTTTTTCAGAGTTGTCTAATTTTTCAAATACATTCATTTTATCAGTCCTGTATTTCATTAGTTAAAGATAATTCAAACAAATGAACACTTTTATTGCTCAGTTTGGCTCCTTCTTCTGAAACTTTGGAAATATTTCTACAGTGGCAGTGTACGGTGGAATTAACTACATGAAAACAGTTCTACAGGAGCACTGTAAAACAACATACAAAGTATCATTTTGCTGTTACAAAGCAATACAACTTAGCTGTGGCCAAGAAATAGAAAACATCAAACTTGTGTTTAAAAAGAAACTGTATCCTCAAGAAACAGTATACCTCGTTGTGCCAAACGATATGTGAAGGTATCTCTAAAAAGCACTTAATATCTTAAAAAGCATTCCATCCAGTCTTCACTTGATAACTTGCAGGACTCAGTTCTGGTTTGTAAAGATATGAAGTTAAAAATAATGAGCCCAAAAAAGTTCAGAGAAACTTGGCAAGATATTAATCACACTGCTCAATAAGTAGAAGCAGAGAGATATGCATACAAGAGAAAGGCCTGATTTGCCCCTTCAGATCTTGAAATCCCTCTGAGACATCCTTCTGTTCGGATGTACGTCCTGTTCAGCCTGTAACCATTGCTCCAGCAGGTAAGGAGTGGGAATGCACAAACCTCAAGACACCCTCAGTGCAGAGAAATACGAATGGGGCTTATTCCCACTGGGCTTACTGTGAGCTGGAAACCACCTCTTCACTGGCCCCTAACAACTTTGTTGCCTTTCTATTTGGTAGGACCACAGGCTGGAAGTCATAAGAGGAGAGAATGGCTTGCTTGTCACTGCTCGCCATCACTTTTCACACAGATTTCTTTAAATATTACATAGGTACTTTAGATAGGGATCTTTAATATAAAAAGTAATAAAATCCAGGTTCTAGTAAGAATACTGAGGGTGAAAAGGAAATGAACTCAAGTGTTTAGAATTAAGTATTTTGTCTGAGAATTGTATTTTTTCTTAATACAAGGAAAGAAGAAATAAAAAACCCATTTAAACCTATTTAAACTTTTAGGATGTAAAGCTTAAACAGAAATCTCACTGCCCCCGAGGACAGTGTTGCTCTGTGTGTTGTGCAGAAGAGCACTTCAAGGCATGTCCACCTTTACATTTTGACTGTCTCTTATACTTCTGAACATCACATCTCTGGTGCTGATTCCATTTGTAACTTCTAGATTATTTTTGTGCAGCACTACGTGTGTGGGGCAGCGCGCACAGTGATTGTGCTACTAATTCTGTAGGTAGTATGGCTTCTGTTATATGGCAGCACCCTCACTATGAGTCCTGGCCATACTGGATATTATACAGACACTGCTCTGATTTAGCCACTTGTTTGGTATCATTGCTAATGTGCATGGAAGTATACATATAGAAGGTAGGAATTGGATGAAAGATAAGAATCTCATACATTTCTTGTCAAATTGAGGAATAATGATGAATGGCTTTTTGAGTGCATCTGTTTTTTTTCCTTTAAGAGTAAAAAATACATGTGCTTTGTCTTTTTGTGCCAGTTGCACATAGGTACTTCAGTTGTAAATTTTTCTAGTAATACGAGTGAGTAAATGGAAGCTTACTTTTTTTGACTTGGCTCTGTCAGCATGGCTGTACTTGATATTACATAAATTCAACTTCAGATCACTAAGTGATTCTCCTGGATTTGTAACATAAGTTTATGTTATGCTCTTACCAGAGCACTTAGGGAAGAATTGACATAGGAGACCCAATATTAAAGGGTCAAAGGAATGAGATAAAACATAAGCTTCTGGAAAATGTGGAATTATTTCGTGTACTTTGTTGCATAAGGAATATGCCAAAGGCTGTAGTTTTTGGTGTTGGCAAAATATGTGAAGTCTTAAATCCTTACTAGTGAGTCCTACTAGCCAAAATTATTGAAGACAAACAAAAAACCTGGATGTTCAAGCTACATCAAAAGCTGTCATTTTTTTCCAGAGCATGTTAAAATAGTTAAATAGGTTCTAAATAAAATGTTATGCTAGAACAATTTTGTCAGTATTAAGTGCCTTCATTGTAATCTCAAAGGGTTATTGCTCCAGGTTACTTTAGTGGTGATATTTGATATATCAAATTTGTCATGCTTGCTGTGAAATGTCTGTTTGTTTATTAAGAATCAATGACTAGTAGTTCCTGTTACTCATATCTATGTTGAATAATATTTTAAATTTATGTGTTTATTTGTTAGTTATATTTAAAAATTATTTATTTAAAATTTATTTATTTCACTTGCCCATAATTTCTGTCAACAGTTTTTTAAAATAATTTTTAAACATGTAGAAAGAAAAATATCTTTCACAGTCTTTGAAATCACTGCCACAAAGTAACAAGAATTAATTGTATTTGATAATATTTAACTATTTTAATAGTTCTGATAAGCATTCAAACTGGTTGTCTAACACTATCTACCGGTTGATTACATTTTCAACTTCTTGTGTCATGCTTCCATCAAGGGACATGTTCATATTGTGTGTGCAGTACCAATTGTGGTTTATATTTTGCCCAAACGAGAGAAATTGAATTTCCCCTATAATGAAATTATCAGATAATTTTATATTGTGATACTGAGTCAGTTATGACTGTTTTTCATTTATGACAGGGATCATATACTGTCTGTTAATGCTGAAAGAAATGTCTGTCAGAATATTTTCCTTCAAATGATTAGTTATTAATCCACCATGTGTACATGCTAACGTTTATTATTTTTAGAAAAACTTCCAGCATAAAATGTGATCTCCTGGTAACTTCACTCCGCAGAACTCCAGTAGTCATATGTTGTTTGTTATTCCTAAGAAACATGTAGCAGCAGGGAGTCATCCTGCGTAGTCTGTTAACTTGTTTATGGAATTGCATCATACACTTGATCATACACTTTTCCTGTTCCCTGTTTGTTAGACATTGTTCCTGGCTTGCTTTGTTCCATTGCACTCTGAATTTCACATTGACATGGTAAGCAAGCCTGGCAATCAGGTGATGTATTTGAAAGCTTTAAACTACTTTAGATTTGTTTGCAGTTCATATGGGATAAAACTTTCTGTACCTTCTTCACAATTAGCCCTTATCCTTGGGCCCTGTGCTCATCAGCATTGCTGATATTGGAACCCAATGGGTATATTCATTTAGATCTGGGATTATCCTTTTTTCATGTTATGCCTTCTCATGTACTGTCAAGTCAATAAATTACAATGCTGTCTTACGGTATAATATTTCTCTCTTTCATGGGAGAAATTTGTCTTTTCATTAACAGCACCTTTCCACAATGCTTTTTGTTCAGGCCAGGATTGCCCTACTATTTCTATGATGCTTATAATAACTGTCTTCAGGTCTGCATCAGTAATTTTAACACCTCTATTTTTTTTTCTTGCCTTTCAGTGGTTCAGTTACTTCCTTTAGGAACTGGTGGATATAGCCTATGCAGGCTAGACCGGCATGTTCTTTTCATTACCTGTGTTGATTGCATATTTTCTGTTCTTATCAACATTAATATTTTCATTCCCCTTATTGTACTTTCAAATTTTCTCTGGTAATCATTCTTCTGCTGTCGTATTCTTACCTACTTATTTTCCACTTCCTGTCAACTACAGCCGTGCACAGACCTTCATCTGCTTCCAGAGCTTTGTTTTCCTTTTTTCCCCCACACTGAATAGCTGAGCTAATGCAAATGAGGCAAATCTCCTTCTAATTTACCCCTGTATTTCTTAATTTAAAACTCATCAACTATTCTAGCATTCGCTCACCTTGATTCGTACTTCTCAGTGGCCCATCCGTAAAGCAGGTACTCATTCCAAAGTCATTCCAATGTTTTCCTATCCAATGCTATAGTTTTTCCACAGCAATAATTCTTGATCTTCATTATTTTTGTCCTTTCTTTGAGAAAAATTACAAGACGTTCAGTGGAAATCACCCAAGTTTCCCTTTCTCTGAGATCTTCAGAGGCATCATCCATGGTCCCTTTCATGTGAGTTTTATGTTGTCAGCTTTGCTGATATGATAGATGGTCAGTGGATTCTTTCTGACTCTTGTGAGGGTGTTTTTCAGACTCCTCTCCTCCTCTTACGGCCTTGTTTTTGTCAGACAATGCCTACTTTTTTATTCTAGATGTGTTATAATGACAGATCCACTTATTCCTCCTCATAAAAGCAAGGCAAACTAAATTAGCCAGACCAGAAGACTGATTATTTTGCCTTAATATTTTAACCAACCTCTTACTCTTTTCATAATATCATTCTTCTTAACTTCCTAAAACTTAGGGGCTCAGTCTTCTTTCCCCACACGTGCATTGTTATTTCCAGTTCTACTTTCAAGGCAGGATTTGGGCAGAAGCATATTAAAATATTGTCTGTCTGGCAAACCTTAAAAATTAGATGGTTTTAGTTGCTCTTTAAGAGAAGAAAATAAAAGGGAGGATTTAATTCATGACAGAAGCACTTTTATGAATTGCATTTATTATGTAGACCAAATATGCTCCTGAACCCTATGCTTGTAATTTATTTTATTTTATTTTTCCACACACAATAGCTGAAAAAACAGCAAACATATCTTCTTCTATAGCTAATTGTCCATTATGGCAAATTGCAGAAGGCCAAGACCTTTCTTTTGGCCTTTATCAAACATATCATTTATACTAAGATTAGTGGGAGACATCCTTATGTATCTTAAAGTTTTGGTAAAAACACGCCCATAAGAAAACTGAGATCATTCTCTGAAGTACTTTTAAACTCAATGCAAACCCAAAGATACATCCTTTATCAATCAAAAAAAACTAAAACAGTATTTCTTGCAGTGAGACATCAGTGGAAAAATGTGAAGAGAGATTAGTACTTATCCTCCAGTATTGATATTAGTGAAATTTCCTCTCTGATGTTTTTTGTTACAGCTGGTGTTTAAGGGTATGTTTACATAAAAATTGTTCAGTTTTGACAGAAAGGAGTCACTGCTTTTTCAGATTTTTTTCCACTCTTTTAACTTAGTTGTTACATGTATCTGCATAGAGCTTGTAGCTACAGCACCTAACGATTTCAAGATTCGGAAGATGCCCTGTAGCATGTGCAGTGCATGACACTTTTCATTAGGTTGGTGGCTGAAGATTTTCCAAACTTCACATCTCAACATAAATCTAGCATTTGATGACCCATCTGAGGTGCTGATTTAGAGGGGGAACCACAGCAAATGTAGCCTGAGTGTGATGAAGAGATTGTAGAGGAAGATTTCAAAGTGGCTGGCCAATTGAAACATACTGCAGGAATAGTGCCTCCTGATTCCCAGTTTTCAGGAAAACTTTATTCCTTTAAGGTACAGAGAATTTCTGCCATTTCATGCTTGGAATATTGCTTTGGGCTTGTTATTCTGAAGTTTTATCTGGTTGGCTAGTCAAAAAGCTCAGAAATCCAATTTTCAATGGATGAGAGTAGTGCTGTACAAGTGAAAGTTATACCTGCTTCATTAGAGGAGTAAGGACTAAGTTTTCTCTTTGTATCCTTTGGGAGAGAGAGTCACATAGGGAGTGTTTCTTGTCCTTGTTTAGGGTCCTCTTCTTATTCAGGCTCCATCTGTGGTCTGTGGAGAAAGATGTCATTTGGGATGCACGAAATGACTCCCTCTATCGATGTCACTGTCTCCCTTCAATAATGCTTAAGCTTCTGAACAGCTACACTTCAGAGAGGCAAATCTCAGACTTGATGCTTAACTTGATGACTGCCTCTAAACACCCATATCCACTCTGGAGCGTGAAAGTACTGTGTTTTCTGCTATGTGCTTTGAAACGACTTTTGGTGTCAAGATATTACTGCAAATGTGTCAGGACCCTGGGCTGAGGATAAATTCAACTTAATATAAGTATCGCAAGGAGAAGAAGCCAAAGAAATCTCATTATATACACATACAGTTTGGTGATTTTTTTACTTGAACATCAAGGAACCACACAGTAGCGACACAGCTGTTTTTGACATCCACTTATTTTATTTACCTCCTCCACGTTATCAGCAAATCAACAAATCTAAGGATTGGCAAGACTACCCATAAGGAGTGATTGCCATCTGCTAAGAGAAGGTACTAGATCGCAAAGTTGGGAACTTCTGTAAGGTGCTTATGAGAAAACCGCTGGAACATGTATGCCTCCTTTTCCACCAACAGGTATCATTAAGAGTGCGGGCAGACAGAACTGAAAGAGAACAAGCAAAACCTACAAATGTATAGTTTGGCTAATTAATGACTAATGGCAATATGACAGCTACTTAGAAAAACAGAAATTATGTGAGTACCTGGGAGGTAGTAAAAATGTGGTTATATTCTTTGCATCAATTAGCATAAGACTTGTCTTGGTACTGCATGTAAAATGTGCCAAAGGGAATGTGACTGGATGTAATGGGATATAATTTAGTAAAGAGACAAGTTTAGATCAATAGCAAGACAACTACCTGACACTGAGATCTATACAGTTGTGGAAGAGCTTTCTTAAAGAAATTTTAAAAGCTCCATCCTTTAAGACATTTAAAATTAGAGTAGGAAACATCAGAGAAAAAATCTATTTTGACAGGATGTGTCTCTTTCTCACACTTTCTTTTCTAGAGCACCCATAAGTATTGCTGTAACACCTGGGGACTTTAAGAGGGACTAATGGGACTTTTATTTGTAATTTCTATGATTTTCCGGTATTTTCAGTCCTCTGAGTAGCCTGAGTAGTTCTCTGATATGGTCCATTGATAATGGGTTTTCTCCATCTGGTTAAACACTTCCTAAGTGAACTCTATCTTGAGAATTGCAACAGTATGTTTTCATAATTTTATATCAGTGTATTTTCTTGATGAAATTTGTAGTTTATGTGTTGTTTTAATTTGTTGAGATTAAATTTTGTAGGCATATCACTTTTGCACTTAAAAGCACTGTCAAAAAAGGTAATTTTCCATTCTTTTTCCTTTTTCTTTTTCTTTTTATATTTAGGGGTCTAGTACCTGTAAGTTAGTAATGTTTAAGTGTCAGTGTAAACTACCACTTACTGAAAGGTAATCATTTACAATAGTCCTATCTTAGGAAGAACTGAATTCTTCAGAGTTATGGTAGTGTTAGGTTAATGGTTGGACCTGATGATCTTCAGTGCCTTTTCCAAGCTAAATGGTTCTATGATTCCATGGAGAAATGTGAGGAGGAACAACTTGTTTATTGCCACTAAGTTTGAGAAAATGGATTAATAAGTTTATATCCCGAGTCTCTTTGGTATTACAATGTTTTCTTTGCACCTCTTACAACTTGCCTTGCTTTGGAGATACTGAGAATTGAAAATAAAGCCTCAGGTAGTTCTCACCTCCAGAAAACATGGAAAAAAATAGAAGCAGATGTAAGGAGAACTTGAACATAAGAGGGCTGATGATACGGAGGGAAGGCAAATTCTGGGAAAATTCCCCCTTGCATTAATGATACATGCACACAGTCCAAACTGTTGATTACTAGAAGGATGTTTTCAATACAAATGAAAATACAGTAGTGTTATAACTTCTGTGAACACTGGACACTTCCAAAGTACCAGGTTTAAACTCAGGTTGGGTCATTCCATCTTAGAAAGCAAGAGCTGCATCCACCTCAGGCAGCTCCACTGCTCTGAGCTTCATCCCTATCCAGTGTCTCCATCCAGTCCCTGCAACCCGTTGAAAGGGCAACAGCAGTCCTGTTCTCCTTTTCAAAAACAAATAATGCCATTTCTTCCTTGTTTCTTAAATCCTACCCAGATGATCAGAATATTGCAAGAATTGCTTAAAAGTATCCTTTTTCAAATATTCTTAGGAAGATTAGCTTTTAGTATGGTAACTTTTATTAAAGCTCTGAAGAAAGGTGGAGAAAGCTCACCAGTTCATATACTGATTATAAGACATACAATTTAGAAAAATACAGATTGGTAAAATTCAGTGTATTCATTTAACTTTCTGCCTTTGTTAAACAATCTTGAATTTGCTGCTGCTTTTTTTTTTCTTTTCGTTCCCTCCCCACCCCTCAAATTGACTGATTTAAATTCTTTATTTTGTTTGTTTCCTAGCTTTCACAGTCTTTCTTATGGCATAAACTTAATCTAGTTTACTGCTACCAGAAAAGTAGAAAGAGAACCTATCTGTAATTTCTGAGTCTTAACCTTGAGTCCTAATGCTATTCTGCCTGGTCTGTGTAGCATTATTTCTAATGTTGCAATAATCTCACTATGATTAGGTAATCAAAGGAATAGCATTTACTTGACATACTATGTTATTACTTTATGTTGTAACATTACCATATCTTCTGATTCACTCCTTCTGCTTGCAGAATCCAGTTCCCCATTACTTATTTTTTTTTATTTTCTGTGCTCATCTAAAGGTCCTAGCGTTTCCTTCTAGCTATGTTTATGTGTATCTTTCTGGACTCAAGATATATAATTTCCTACTGTACATTTTCTGTACTTCATTTCTTTGTCTTAGGTTTTGTGTTCTGTCTTCCTTCATTCAGAGCTCTGCTGTAGGAGCCTTGTACCTTGCTTTAGATCTGAACATATTTCTGCTTCAGAAATAGAATATATTTTATTTTTGTGTTAGTAAAGTTTATTGCAGATATTTACCATAGAACTTTTAATGTGCTGGCCCCCTTAGTCTAAAGATTTAATTCCATTCTAGAGTAGGATGTTTAGAGAAAATCAGAATTTCCTGATTGCCAGCCATTTTGTTTAACTTTGACACTATTAAACCGGAATGTTGTTTATCTAATATTAATAAGGTGTGTTTGGATTTCAGTTGATCATAAATTATTGACCTAATTAGAAGCACAAATTGAAGAAAGAAGTTGCAACTTTATGACCCTTAATTAAAGCTCAGCAAATATTGATGCTATAATTAGATATGAACAGATTTCCAACTCATAGTAATGCACATTAGGCCCTGGGTTTACATTTTTGCTTTATAGACTTTTACAAAAGCTGTTTCTGAGAGTACTTTGTTGACTCACAATTTTATCTTTGTTTAAAAGCCATGGATTTACTAACCCACAGAGATTACCTTTTTTTCTCCTGTTCTTCTGTCTGTGAAATCTGAAGCATCTTAAGACAAAGTCCTGTTGGAAGGATTTACTGATAACTAGCAATCAACAAAGCTCTGATCAGTTATTCCAGCTAGGATCTCGCCTATATTCTGCTGTCCAGCAGGCAAATTTTTTTTTACACATCTAAAAAAGAAGTACAACATGGAAAATATAGCGGGACATTTTTCTGCTTTCCATTTCTGTGGTTCTTTCAAGGGACAGCAAGGGCTGAGAAGCAGAAATTCTGTCATGAAGCTTACTTTTTTTTTTCTCTCTTGCATAGAAAAGCCTTTTCAGATTCATGGTGAGTCTGTTGTGCTAACAAGGAAGTTTAATAAATTATTTTAAATCCTTTTGAATCCATTTGCTTTAAAATCTAAGCCTTTACAAAGCTAAGGCTTTCAGAGGTATGTAAAATAATTTGTATAAACTCTTCAGTTGAATTCATTGTCAGCTTTTTAAGTGTAAGGTACATGATTACTACACACAGTTTCCTGTGCTGTTTTCAGAGAATGGTTAATTCAGTCAATAATAAACTAGCAAAACAGCTACTAATATCTTTAAGAGCACTGTCATTTACATAAATACTTAGAGGATAGCTGAGCCACTACTGACATAGATTTCTTGTGAAAGAAAGAAACCAGAACAAACCAACCATGATCACATAATAAAATTAATGTAAGAAAGGAGTATAATAAAGGCAACGTATTTACATTGCAATAGAACATTTGATGGTATATTTCTCAAAAGCTCATTTTAAAAGAGCTCATTTCAGGCTGCCTTCTGCATTTAAACTTAGGAGTGTGGAAATACGTTGTGAGTCATTAATGAATTGACTCATCCAGATGAGTGCCACAAGTTTTATTTTCCCCTCCTCTCTGTACTGACCCTGAAAAAAGGGAGACGATGCATTAGGGATAGCTGAGGGAGCAGGAGTCACACTGCAGAGCAGCACTTGTGTTAGCCCTGCTCCAGAGCCAGAGAAGGGAGCACATTCAGGGCCACATCCAGGCAGTCCAGTGGATGCTGGGAGCGCCAGGCTGACAGACAGCTGCCATCTCTCTGGAGAGCCAGGAGAGGAAAAGAAAGGAAACCTGAGAGCTTCAGGATATGGCAGAGCAGTGTTGTGCATGAAGGTAACAGGCTGAAGGCATAGACCCTAGTGGGACAGTTGGAGGACAGGGGCAGCATGAATGTTGGGTACGAAGAGCAGGGCGTTCTGCAGGGAGCAGGCTGCTGCTGGTAGCGGTGGAAGGAGGATCTGGTGGTCCTTTACAATGCCAATGATTAGGCTCTTCTAGTGAGAGAGAGGAGGAAGGAGCTCTCTTGAGTGCAGTTTATAAATGAGTCTGAGCTTAATGAAACAATAAATAAGCTATGGCAGATGCTTTATACATGGCAGATTACCTTGGGAAAATAGCAATGTATTACTTGACTCTCAGTGCATATGAAAGGTTAGTAAAGGGCATACTTAATGAACCTAGCCCTCAGGGTATGGTTTGCAGGCCCATTGTTGCCAGCTGGTGGGTGTCCAGCATGTGGGAGTTGTTCTGCCCTAGATAATCAGAGCAAACAACCCCAAAAACATTGCATGTAGGGGCAGATCTATTGCTTAAGTGGCCTCTAAACAGGGAAATGAAGGGTCAGAAGAGAAAACTAGATATTAGAAAAAGAATACTAGTTGGATACAAGTGTCTGGGAACTAATGTCTGGTAAATGCTGGTAGGAGTTACATCAACAGTCACTTCCTATTTCCTGCTTTATATGCTGTTATCTCACATTTAAGTCTGAGACAATTGGTGTTGATTACCAGGAAAGAGGTCAAAGTAGATGAAACATATTTCAAGTCCTATTCAAGATCTATGTAAATTATCCTAGGCCCTCCTGGCAAAACTTCAGGTCAACATCAGCACCTGGGAGGAGTATATGATAAATTCAGAGTTCTAAAGTAGAGGTGCCTTCTGCAGATGAATAAAAAGACAAGCATATTTTCTATGGTTTGTGGTCTAGCCTGCAGCTGACAAGTATCAGAAAGCAGAGAAAGGCCATTTCAGACAGAATTTTTATAGTCATATGAAAATGAAACAGTGACCTGTTACTTATTCTTCTTCTCTGACTACCTGTATAATCAGATGGGATTAGAAATCCCTGGAATATTTATTCATACACATGACAGCTGGAACATGTGGTATGGACCATCATACAGGTGCTATTCCTTTACTTTTGTCCATCCAAAAGGAGCAGGGTGGGAAACATCAAACTTCAGAGAGCTGGAGAACAGAATACACAGAGGGAAGCCAGGATTTCCAGAGAGCTGTCTTCTCCTAAGTGGATTCAAGTTTAAGGTCTTATGAGCTTGAATGAAATAAATTATTTTCTAAAATTGTATTTCTCATACAATCTCTCATTCTGTAGTTCTTGGCTATTTTTCAAAGAGCCAGCAGCTGTGTGTTATGTACAAAGACTTTATAATTGCACTGGTTTGCTGACAGACTCAGTTTTCTTTCTTTTTAGCAAAGATGGACCTGTGGTTATTTTGGAAAAACTGAACTTAACTACATTGTCCATATTTTACCACACATAAAAAATGCAGAGTGTGGGCTAAAGCAAAAATTTGAATTGAGTTGACAACAGCTGTTCTATGGCAATGTCGTAGAAAGACTGTGTTGTTGGCTTTTTTATATTTATGCAAAAGCACATAAAATTTATAATCACAAGCAACTCAAATATAATTGAATTAATTGTGTACAATGCAAAGTTTTTACTTGGAACATTCATAATGTATTTCTGAAATAGATTAGAAGAAATAATTCAGAAAAAATTTCAAGTGAGAAATGAAAGGCAAAAACATGATTCAAAAACTACTATAGGGTTCATTGCAAGACATCATAAGTGAAGTTATCTACTAGCTGAGCTTATCGTCTTGGGTTGACTTTTCAGCTGGTGGGAAGGGTGAACAACTTTAAGGGCCTAATTCCACCCTATTTGTTTAACTCCTACATTAAGTGAATTTCATCTTAGACAGCATGATTGTCTTTACTAGGTCTTTGCTGACTACAAATGATCCCTTGGGGTGACAAGGTAAGATACATATATGGATTATGGAAACCTAGTCTTGGTTTGATGGATTCATCATACAGTCTCTTGTCTTATCCCAGTCTCTTCAGTCTTCCTTTTTTTCCTCTCTTAAAAAAACCCCCAAATAACAAAAAACCAAACACTTTAATGATTCTCTGCCTCATTACCTATCCCAGTTCTGTAAGCCAAGTCTACAAGGAATGTGGTTCTTCACTGACACTCTTGCCCCATAGATACTACTTACAGAATTTATTCAAAGCCAACATAAAGTGGCACTGTTCATACTTGGGCACAGTTTCACCATCTGTGAATTTGAGCATGATTTGTTTGGGAATCCCTGAAAATTGGCTTAGAGAGCTGTAAAATATTATTTGAGTTTTTCATCTAGTATGTCTGTACAGACATTACACATATTAAACTTAAATACAGAATGCCCCACATTTGTAGGATAATTTTTCCCCCAAGCAAATAATCTGCTGTTTTGAATTCAAATCTTCCAGATAGCTCAGAAACTGTAGCAGGGAACTTAACCAAGCAATCTTATTTTTTCTTTTTGCATTACTTTTGAGTTCTCTATTTATTTGTTTTTTTTTTCACAACTGCTTTTCTGTTAATGTAACTTATTCTAAGGAGGTTATTCTAAGCTGTCTGACAACCTCAGAAAAACCTTCCTTTGAGAATTAGCTTAATGAAATGAAAGGGAACAAAATAACACTTTACTATCATTTTGTAATAAGAAAATACATTACTGAACATTATAGTACATAGTATATTAATTTCTAATCCTGCCTTAAATTTTTCTTGTAGGTCAGTTGTTTCGTTTATGACAATTTCCATGCAACATAAAAGCAATTCATGTAGTGATTTTTGAATGTTTTTCCTGGAAGATTGTCTTTTGAATGAACAGTTATAATTTGCATGTGTTTTTCCATTTCTCTGAGAAGCAGTCTGCTTTGTCATGCTGATAAACTTAAAAAAATTTATGTCTGTTCACTTGTCCTTAATTCTGTCATATTAATTCACATATGCCCACATGTGTCCTCTGGAGTTCAGTGAAACTCCAGCCCCGGCCTGCAATGCAGGCCCACGGAGACTTCTGCAGTGACAGTTCCTAATGCTGTGAGTAAGAACAGTGCAAGTGGCCCCCTTTGTGGTTTGTTTTTTTTTTTCTGTGTTTTGTGGTGCAGTGCTGAGGTTAGTATTAAAAGGTAAACACTTGTTTGCGGCCATGATTGCACTGTAGCATTATAGATATCCTAATCGTTTCCTGTACTAAAGTTTGGGAAACAATATGGTTTCATTTAGTGTGTTGCGATTTTAGGTAAAAGGCTACAGTGTTGTCCTATGTGTAAAATTGGTTAAATATGCTTTTAAAAATCTTTAAAAAGCTTATTAGTTTCCGCATTTAAAAGTCATACTATATACATCTTTTGAGTCCTTGAACACCAGGTTTAAGCCAAAGGCAAGATTTTATGGTTAAGTTATATTATGCTGAAAAGGGAGATTGTAATGTAAAAGCACATGCATGCTTATCAGTTGTGGCCAGGAGATGCAAATACAATTAATTATTAAGAAACCAAGAAAAAAAAATAAGGTCACTGACTAAATGACTCCTGAGCTATCTAACTGAGCCCTGTTGCACAGTGCTAGCTAAGCTGGTCACTTGTTAAACTGCCCATATTGTTTCTTGAGTGGTAAATTGTACAGGTCCCCTTCACTTAGTGGTCCAAAAAGTATGTCTGGAAGAGTTAGCCTGTGGTTAGTACACTCCAGGTCAATCTAGATAGGGGAAATTAATCCTGAATATTTTAAATTTTATGAAAATTGAATGTCTAACATATATAACTTTTTATTCAAAGACTAGTGAAATATATTATTTGAAAATGATTCTTCTTTAAGTAGTAACTGCTACAAATTTTGTTCAATATCTTATGACACTTGTGTTTAAAATAATTTACCTGAAGTCCAGGACCAACTTTTACATGTCACGTAAGGAATGTCATATGGCAAGTGTTCACTTGAAAAGTGAAAGAAAATAAGCCTGCAAAATGACAGACAGCAGATCTGTGTAAGAATTGCAACTCCATTCTCAATTTGAGATGGTATAGGAGAAGTGATGACCCAGTCCTTTTTTTTGGAATCTCTTTCCCAACAGGTAGAATTTGCTTCCTCCTTTCCCTTCCTTCTTCTTCCCTCTACTCCTGTCCTTCTCCCTTCTGTCTCCCCCCATTTCTCCATTCCCTACATCACAGCTGACAGAGATGTACAACTTAGATGTATAACTCTTTTAAAACTTTATTTCTCCTGACTATGAAGTGTGGAAATGCATAGACTTTGCAAAAGGCATGGCCTCAAGAGTAATATTTCTGCTTGCTGTATTTCCTCCCAAGTAATGTCCACATTGAACTCCCAGAACTAATGCCCTGAATAAAAAGGTTAGTCCTACAGATGTGGCATTGACCTTCTTGCCCTACAGAGGGTAAACCACTGTAAACTAATAGCCGTTATGCCTGTTAGTGCTGCATACTAAGTGCATACAGAGTTACTTCCTAATGGCCATAGTGCCACAAGAGCCCTTCCAGTGAGGGTTTGTGTAATTCAGTCATATATCATGATGAAATGATGCGAGGGAGATATTTGTTCTTGGGGAAGATGCAGTGTTTTTCCTTGAAAGAGCCCATCTGGTTGCATCTCTGAGGATGTGTGGTAGGTGGATGATGGGTAAAAAAATCTAGATGTATACCACATTCTGTGTCACCTGCTCTCACAATATTATATATCAATATTTAGTGTTTCTCCTAGAGCTCCAGCTATGAAATCAGGTTATTTTCTGAGAAGCCAAACTTCCTTAGAAAATAAATAATCCATTCTATTGTGGAAAAAGCTTGGAAGTAAAAATTGCAATCTCTTTCTTGAGAAGCTAAAGAATAAAGTTGATTATTATCTTTAAATCTCACGATTTTTAGGCCTATTTTTTAGGAGTTGGGGGCACGTGATAATATTTTTGAACACAAGGGACTAGCAGTGTTGCAGTGAGGATCTCTTGAGGTCTGTAGAGAAATAATATTGTATTTTGTCAATATGGGTTTTTAAACACTGTATCATAATCCATGTTGATGTTTGAGGTTTAGTGATATATATAGTTGTGCCATTTTACAAGATTTATTGGTCGCTATTCTGTGAAGCCCACTTTATTCCTGTCTAATATATAGCACAAAATACAGTTACTGCACATAGCACAAATGAACTTGTATGCTGTTGGTCTGGGAGTATTCAGCATTATATGTTATTTTTGGATTTTTATTAATCACCTACTAATAATACAGCATAAATGAGTAACAATACTTTCTAAAATAACATTTTTCAAGAAAGATAGACTTTTGTCACTTATGGTCTTAATAATAAGACTTTTCACTGAGATTATTGTTCTGTCAGCTATATAGAAATACGAAAGAAAGTTTAGTGTTCTTCCTTTTGACTACTTATAATCCTTTATATTGTTTTCTGGCTGGTAAAAAGTATTTTCTACTAAAGGGGTAATGCACTGTAATAAATGATCTGACTAGTTTTAACAGTTCAGATGTCACAGAAGAGCCTGCTTTGCTGTGTGCAAGAGTTGGACACTGTGAAATGTACAGTTCATGTATTTACACACTGAGATAAGAATAGCTGTTCCTTAGAAAGAGATGCAACACTGAGCAGCATCATGTTTTATGATGAAATTGCCAGTGCAGTGCTAATGTTAGGGACAAATTATGTGTAAATTAGCTAGAAACTGCATATAATTGATAATTTGTTAGCCGCACTAACAAATCTTAAATTTGCTGTGGTTACTCAAAGAAAGAGGAGTTGGGAATAGTGTGAGAGGAAAGAGGCTGTGGAGTGGACGTTCCTACTAGAACAAAGTGTTTCAACTTCAAATAGTGAAGTCTTTAACCAGCATAAAGCTAACATTATACATCAGACTTGCTGAAAGGTCTGTTGTGCACCCTAGCACCTTTATAAGGCTGTATTAAAACTAAATATGTGTGTTTCTACAACTTGTGCACAGTCAGTGGTGGTGTACTGTTTAGGTCTCAGTATAATGTTGTATTTCAATGTCCCACTGCACTTCATGTGGCCTTCCTAAATAAGAACTCCTGGACATATTCTGATGACTTTATTTGAACTTCCTATGTCATTACTCCTAAGGTGGAAGGAAAAGAAAATTTTTCTGGAAGAGCTGTGGAGTTTCATCGGGGGTCTTTAAGTGCAGTTTCCACAGCCACCCCCTTCTTCCCCATCCTCTGTAGATTTAAACTGCCTGCCTGTCCTAAAGTCATTCTGCACTGCCAGCTTTACATTTGTGGGCTGAGATTTTTACTGCACTTCACTTTGGTTTCCTCACCACCTCAACCCCCCACAACTCTTGTGAGAAATTTATACGGGAGCATGGTTAGGTCTTGGCAGAGGAGGAGAAACTGGTTCTCCCAACAGTGCTGTTTGTATCTAAACAGTAGCCACCGTGGTGGCACAGGCGTTCTTATGATTAGGTTGTTGTTCTGCTCACCCTGTGCTCTTGTGAAAACTAATATACCTCCCTAATCTCTTTTCATTCTGCTGCTGTTGAGGTCACATTTGTTTTTCTATACCACCAGTGACTAACTTCTATGGACTCTGCCCAATTTCTGTGCTTCTACTTCCTGGGCAAGTTTTGTACAATCCCTAAAATATTGATTTTTTTTTTCCAAGGTTTGCACACCTTTCTAGAGAACAGAGGCTGAATGAAGATTGTGTAGGACCTGTCTCTGAGTAATTCTTATAGCACTGCCAGATGTCAGAGAATTAATTTTCCTGCCCAAGTAGATTTAAACTCATGCATGTCAGGTGTTTGTTTTGGAAATTACTTCAAGCTTATTTTTATCATCTGTCTACTGGTTATTTGAATGTGTATGGTTCGTGTGCACTTCTGTAGCTTCTTGAATCCCTTTGTCCCTGATATTTTATTGAACCAGCAAAAACATGCACCAGTGTGGGCCAAATCCTGCCCAAGTGAGCACTGAATGTATATAAACTGGCCTTAAGTGAGCTTCAGTCATTAAGATTCTACCCCAGTACATAATGATCATCTACATGACATGTCAATCACAGTAAAAATAAGGCCTGATATTTAAAAGGTCACACATGCAATTGTGTGTGCAAAGAGCTATATGAATTTGCTTTTGTAAATTAGTGATATTTTGCTGAGTATCTGCTGCACAAATGATCACTTTGATAAATTAATGGTTGGATGACCGCAATCATGGTCATTGTGTATGCAAAGGAAATGTGTAAATATGTGTACATTTTCTGTCCATGCATTTTCTGCCAAACTTCACGGAAACCAGACAATTTTAGTTCTCTCATATTCAGATTTCTATTTCTGGTCTTGAAGCAGTTTCTCCCTTACAATTCAAGACACTTATGAAGGAGGTATAAAATTTTAAAGAGCATAAAATAACTATTAGAATGGCATGAAATAGAATTAGAACAATTGATTGAAAAAGTTTTCTTATGTCTTCTACTTCACCATTAACAGCATTACTTGTATTTTCTGTTAAAAATTGACAAATATTGTTACACATCTTTAAACAGTGGAAAAGAGGTTCTGAATTTTACTTATTTTTACTTTCAAGAAGTTAAGGTTTGACCGCAAATTGGTGTGTAGGTTTCACTGAACTAGCTTTCCTCTTTTGTAAAATTGCAGGTAAGTGAATAAAAGCAGGGTCTAAGAGATGAGCAGCAAACAAGGTTTAATATTCTATAGGTTGTAGTAGGATTATTTCTATTTAAAAATCAAGGTCAAGTAAAGTTGACCTCTCAGCAATGGCTTTTGTGTTACACTACAAGTGTTTCTTCTTTTTCCCATTCCATATTTCTTTATCAATTGGATATCACATACATCAGATATAGATTGTGGAAGAATTTTTAGAACACAGAATGAGCTCTAGGCATTGTATTTGCTTTAATGTATCTTTTGGAGAATGAACTGGGTTTACATATTTGCTCAGATATTTTTTTCTTTAGTTAGTGTTCCTGTAGGAATATGTCTAGACTTCTTGATGTATAGGAATTATTTGTATAATACTTATATTTAAATATATTTGCATATTGTCAAGGCACATTGGGTCATGCTGTCTTGCATGATTTCTCATACAGTACAGCTGTGTAAACTGAAGTCAGTTTACACAGAAGCAAATGGGATAAAGTTAATAATTTTTTTCTACGTATGCATTTTTTTTAAAAGTCTGATTAAAATTAGAGAGTTTTTTCAGTCAGTAGAAAATTTAAAGAAGCAAAAATTACACAGTTACGTAGATTGGGCTAAGCATGAAGCAAGACACTTTATTCATGTCAAATGAAATCTTACAGGTTTACCCCTAAATAATTTTTGCAGGATGTAGAGTATTTTAGTTAAAACCCTTGAAAATATATGTTTTGATTGAACACAAGTTAAATTTTTTCCATTATTTTTTTCTTTCACAAGCGAATGAAAATAACATTGTTTGCCAATCTAACCTGATCATTTTCTGGTTATTGCAGATAAACCAGACTAGAAAGCCCTCAAAAACTGATTAAAACAGTTTTATAATCTGGAGTCTATTTTTTCACTTTTTTTTCCTTGCCAAGATGTGCCACTCTACATACTTGAATGCACTCTTGCTAACTTTAATTTTTACATAGCAAAAGTAATCAGATCTAATTTAGTCAATAAGCATGTAAGAGTCAAATATATGAAAACTAGCAATAGTCTACAGCATTAAAATTTTGGGGTTTTTATCACAGAAATGTGGCATGAATAATAACCATTTTTTCCTTGTCCATCCAAAAAAATGTTATATAGTGGTGTGTATTCAGATGTAGAATTTAAATTGAATATTATTTATATCACAGAACCATAGAATATCTTGAGTTGAAAGAGACCCATTAAAGATCATCAAGTTTAACTTCCTGCTCCTCACAGGACTACTAAAACTATGAGATGGTTTTGAGAACTACCAATTAATTTTAAGGTAAAAAGGAAGTGTAATAGAGTCAACTAAATTTATACCGCTTGAGTTACTGAATTTCATCAGCCTACACAAAACTATCAATTTTATTTTATTGGTAAATATGAGTTCTTATATTTGTTTACCAAATTTGATATAACACCTTATGGGAAATTCGCATTCTCTTTTCTCTGGTTGATGTATCTGATATTTGATAGATATATTTCCCTATTTGAGCTCAAAAATATAGGTTTCAGTTGATCCTCATCAAAGTAATAAGAAAACTTTTTCATATTTTGCTGTGATGTGGTGGTTTCACTTTCCTCTTAATTTTCGTCATTTTTGTTTCTGGAGCTACAAAGAAGCTCCAGAATTTAAATTCAAGCTGCTTTGAAAAATCAAGATATAGGAACAGATGATGAGCAGCACTGGAGAGGTTGACCAGACCACATGAAGCACAGTGTCTTGCCATATGAAGTGAAGAAATAGAAAACATCTGAACAAAATCTAGTCTCAAAGCTTGTGAAGTATGTTTAGGAGTTTAACCTGAGCAAGCTGGAGAAGACAATGAAGTTCTCAGATTTGTATGATGGAAAGATTTGTTTCATTTAAGACAAGTTCCTCTGAGCTATCTGTATTTGCAGTTTTGATCAATAAAATTATGATTGTTATTCTATAATAAAGGTATTTGTGTAAGCATGTGTCTTGATACACTCTGAACACTAAATGCCACTGGTTTGCTCCTCACAGATGGACCTGGAGGAAAACTGGATCTTCAGGAAGTACTGTGTGATGAGTCCTCAGATGCTATTCCTTATTCATTAGTGTTTATGAAAAGGATTGAACATAGTTGTGTTAAATGAAACAGGTGGTAGAGAAATCAGCATTTGCTATATTGATGATTGAGCTCATATGCTGTATGTGATTCACTGACTATATGTTATATATATGTAATTAGACACCAGTAATAAACTTGGCCTATAACTTCAGCTTCCTTTTCTTCATAGCTTCTTAGCTTTTGTCTTGTGCTATTTTCAAACTTTCAGTATTCTTTCTGAAAAGAATATTAGCCATTTGGCTGTAAAAGTTATGTTTAAAATTTTAAATTTAAGGTGTTATAGTTATTTGTTGATCGGATCCAGAAAACTATAATGCAATATTAAATATTGTCTTCATTGTCCAATGTATTTAGGAATGCCCTTATATGATATCCATTGAAAGTAAACACACAAGTCAATTGACTTTCTAGTTTTGCATTGTGCATTGGGTAGGTAAAACTGTAACTTACGACTTCTGAGTAGAATGAGATTGCCAAAGAAAGTAGCTGGCTCTTTTTCAGATCTTGATGTTCATGCACGACTTAACATTAATCCACTGCTATAATCAATTGTTTTATCAAGCTGCAAATCCTGTAATTACATACTCTAATCTAGATGTGGTTTCCCAGGATGATTCCTCCTCTTTAATTTGTTGTTTGTTCCTCTGTTCAGATATGCTTCTGTTTTGTTTGCTTTTGAAGCTTTTAACATTGTCCAGTGTCAGTTGGAGCATCTTTATCTCTAAGGCATAGTTCTTCTTGCTGTTCATTCATCGAATCCAATCCAATCCTTATTTAATTATATTGCATATAATAAATGCATAAATAAATGTAGGATAGTCACCCATTCTTCATTACTGTTTCTGCATCTTTTGGGCTATGTTTCTCACCTGCTTGATACACAGTAGTTTAACTGGTTGTGAACTTAAATATTCAGAGTTAAGGAAAAGTATTTATCAGTTTATAAGCTGTGAAATGCTAAGTGTTGTTTTTCATTCACACTGAAGAAAGAAAAGCTATCAACTGTCACGGCTCAATCCACCCTTTTTGCTTTCAAGTTTTACTGCCATGTGAAAAAATTATGCTCTCAGTCCTTGGGTCTGAACGCCAGCTATAAAGGGGACAGAGCAACCCTTTCACCTTGTGTTTCCACTCCTCCAAATCAAACTAGCTCAAAACATCAGTGCCTCCAAAATAAGCCAGTCTGTTCCTGGTTCTTAAAGATACACCCCATTCAAGGGATGATCAGTTCACCTGAATCTTCAAGATAAGAAAATTCTTCAGGAATCTGAGATTTAGCATTTAAGATTTATATGAAAACCAGTCTTAGCAAGCCCCAGAAAATCAGTGATAATATTGGAAAATTATGCACTAATCACATAGTTTAAAGTAAGATAATTTAATTCTATATTATATTAAGTAAACTGTTAAAGACAATTTTTCAAAATACTTTCTACTTGTAACATCAAAGCTAGATTGAGTTATAATTGTTTGTGTGTCTGAACTGTGTATTTTTTTCATTTTAAATATTTGATTTTTTGTTTTGAGTGTTGGTTTTGCGTATATATTAGATTTTCCTGAGTATATAATACCTGAGGCTGTGATAATTTGATTGTCCTACTGCCATCCTTGAAAGGCAGAAAATTTCCTAACAGAAAACTGCATTAGCATGGAATTAGGAATGTTTGCCTTATATATATGATATGCTAAATCTGCAAGCAGAATGGTATTGTGTGATACTTGTAATGATTGGAAGATGTGAGGTATCTAACTTCAATGAGGGTTTATGAAATGTTAATTTTGAAGGACATCTGCACCTCAGCAAGAGACAATGCCACACTACACCAACCTGTTACACTGTGGCATCAGATGCTTTGCACCACCAGAGGACTGCAAATAACGCCTGTATATGGTGACCACCTTTTTGTTTAATTTACAGTTGTGTTACTGTCTCTGAGCAATATCACTTTGTCAAAAGGGAGCTGATGGAGGAAACGAGGTTCCCAAGTCCAGGCACCTCAATCCTCTAAGGGCTGTTCCTGCATTTTGTATGGTAGTGCCGTGCTGGCCAGGCTGGAGCTGGGGAGCAGTGCCCTGCACAGTCCTGTCCCTGCTCTCCTCACTGGTCCCAGAAGCACAACACAAGCCTTCTTCAAACTGTTCATGTACCGCAACACAGAAAGTGATCGGAATAACATTTCTGTGAGAGAGGCTTGAATGAGGTTGTCTGTGGCAACATGCGGCTCTACTTAAACGCCTTGAACTGTTGACTTGAACCATGCTGTGGTCTATCTGGTCTTGATATAGTCATTTTTATTAACTTCATTTACTTGGGGTCTAATTTCTTCATATACAGTCTCTCAGATTTCAATTAATACGTACAGCTGTAGCTGAATTGTTTCAATGATTAGGGCTTTACTGATATATGCTTGTTTTAATTGTATATATTCCAATAGATTCTTGCTACACTGTTTTGATCTTTTTTAACTCCATGTCTCTTCATGTCACTTGGAGGAAGTTAATAGCTTTGGCACCTTTACCACCTTGTCAAATTTTGTTGAACTTCATCTCTGAGTTTAAATCTGTTGCTAACAGACAGAAAGTGATATTATATATGGCAGTGTAAGTTTAACTCCTGTAGGAAACCAATTTAAAAATCTATATTGGATATACATTCAGGTTGTAAAAACAGGCAGGCAGAACGAAGACACCATAGTACCAAGGTTGTTGGGGAATCCGCAGGAGGAGCTGGATGTTTTCTTCAGATCTTCTCCTAATGTAATAATAGGATGAACAAAAGTGGGTGCCTCACCAAAAGTGAGACTTTCTAAAGGATAATGTTATAAGAAAAGCCTTTTCAAATACAGTCCTCTATAATTTCTGTTAATACCTTTCCATAACTAACATTCTTCAGTGTGTTGAAAAATCCTGAAATATGATTCCTGAGATTATTGTTTCTCTAATAGTAAATTTTAATTAAAATACCATCTTTTGGGAAGAAATTATATATATTTCACAATATATGTTTGTGGTAATTTATTTTATTCTTTGGTGTATAGTTTCCATGTGAATTTTAGCAAAGCCCAAAACATCAACTTCATAGCCAGAGATCATGTATTTAGTTGCCTGTATTCAATAGATTGTTCTATTTTTGGTAAATCTTAAGTGAAAATGGAGAAGCATAAAGTGAAAAATACTGCTTTCTCTTCACATTTTGCCTTGCATGGATTTCACCCTATTTGAAGAAGCCAGATATTCCTCAGGGAGACTTGGAGAATAGCATGAGAAATGCTATTTATTAGCTCCAGCCTTCTGTCTTTTACATATGGTGTAAAAAAAATGATTGTATTTATAACAGTTTTAGGGAAGACTTTAACTACAAATTAACATGTTAGCTGCAGAATCAATTTTCTATTCCACTGTAAAAGTGTAAGTTACATTGAAATTGGTTTTGTTTTGAGAGAGCATTTCTCCCAGTGTTAGACTGGATCCCCAAAACCACAAAAACTTGGCCCATAATTAATTTCACATACATTAGTCCCATGTCTCTGAGACCACCTGTGCACGTAAACTTAAGCATATACATAACTGTTTGCACTTTTGTGTCTAAGTGATTTTTTGAAAATAATCTAATTCTAAAATTTTCCTGCATTTTGCTTTGCCTGTGATTAATGTTTCAGTGAATTCAAAGACTGCAAAATATGAAGCAGAGAAAGAAGGTTCTGGGTTTAAATTTGCAGCTGCAGTACAAAGTTATAGACATTGTACTTAGTCTTTGTTACAAGTTTATTTACTTTTATTGAACGTAAAGTTTCCCAGAGGAAATTTGGAAGGAAATTAAGTCTGTGGCCAAGAAAAGGGATGATACTTTCTTTCAGAACTTCTAGGATTGTTGGAGGATCTCTGGGAATACTGTGAAGTACTTTCTAGTGACTCCTACATCAAAAAGTATCTACAAGAGGCTTTGACTTCTAGCAAATGCTCTATCAGCTCCAAGAAGCTCTTCCAGCTGTCCCTGACCAGAGCAGGTTTGGACTTTTGTTCCAGCTGCCTCCCAATTAGGGGGGGTGGAGTATGTTTGCAGCTGGTGATGGAGAGTGGCCAATATAATTGCCAGGCTAGCACAGCTTTCAGTACACAGCTAACAGATGCTGGAGTAAGCACAGGTGTGTGCATGAAGATGTTTCTGTACTTGGTGGTGGGGATACACCGCAGGGCAGCATTCCTCAGTAACCCTGGGAGTGACCACCCTGGCAAAGCATGGGCCCTCACCCAGACTGAGCTCTGGAGGGAGGACGCAGCCCTGCAGGTCTAGGGCTGTGGTGATCACAGAATATTAGGAGTTGGAAGGGACCTTGAAAGATCCTCTAGTCTGTCCACTCCCCTGCCTGTTCCAGTGCTCTGTCATCCTCACAGTAAAGAAGTTTTTCCTCATGTTCAGATTGAACCTCCTATGCTCCAGCTTGCACCCATTGCCCCTTGTCCTGTCATTGGCTGTCACTGAGAAGAGCCTGTCTCCTTCCTCCTGACACTCGCCCTTTACAAATTTATAAACATTAATGAGGTCACCCCTCAGTCTCCTCTTCTCCAACCTAAAGAGATCCAGCTCCCTCAGCTGCTCCGTATAAGGGAGATGCTCCACTCCCTCCATCATCTTTGTGGCTCTGTGCTGGACTCTTTCAGGCAATTCCCTGTCCTTCTTGAACTGAGGGGCTCAGAACTGGACACAATATTCCAAATCCGATCTCACCAGGGCAGAGTAGAGGGGAAGGAGAACCTCTCTCGACCTACTGACCTCACCCCTTCTAATACACCCCAGGATGCCATTTGCCTTCTTGGCCGCAAGGGCACATTGCTGGCTCATGGTCATCCTGCTGTCCACCAACACCCCCAGGTCCTTTTCTGCCTGGCAGCTTTCCAGCCACTCGTCCCCAAGCCTGTAGCGCTCCATGGGGTTATTGCGACCGAAGTGCAGGACCCGGCACTTGACCTTGATGAACCTCATACAATTGGCCTCCGCCCAATGATTCAGCCGATCCAGGTCCCTCTGCATGAGTCATGTCTGATACCTTGAGCTGAGCTGGGGAGATGTGCTCCTTCCCTGCAGAAGGTGTGTTCTGTCGGGGGAGTCTGTTGTCAAGCATGAACCTGCAGGAGGTCAGCAGCCTGTGTGGCAGTGAGGGTGCCAAAAAGGAGATTGACTAGATCTTCTATGAGACCCTGCAGATTCAAATGCTTGACCCCTCCCAGCTGTATGGAAGGAGAGGCAGGCAGAGCCTGTGCTTATATTGCAAAACAGAGAGTCCCCTGATGCTGAAGGCTGGAAGCTTGTGATTTCTGGCAATGGAAGGCAGTTCCTGTCTTCCTCTGGATCTGTGTCTACAGATCAGATTCAGTGCCCTGGTTGCAATGGAGGAGCTGGAAGCTGTATGGCATCAGGAAGAAGTGGCAAGGGATAGTTGTGGGTGATTTCCTGCTGTGCATAATGGCTGCCACCATTGACTGACTTGGTTTGCTGTCTAGGGAAGTTTGCTGTGTGCCTGGGACTCAGATCCAGGACATTGTGGAGAGACTGCAGAGGCTTGTCTGGCTTTTGGACTGTTATCCCTGCTGATCGTCCACATGGGTACCAGTTATTCTGCCAGAAGCGACCTGAAGTGTATAAAGCATGGCTCTAGGGTGATTTTCAAGGGCACGGAGGTTCAGGTGGTCTCTCCTTGATCCTGTTGGTGTGGGGCAAGGGCTTCATTGGATCTTGAAAGCTAACATCTAGCTGTACAACTGCAGTTGACAAGATATATTTGGGGTTTATGACTATGGAACCAACTTTGAGGATAAAGGACTGCTAGGAAGAGACAGGACTGATAATCTTGGGTCATGGTGATTGAGGGAGGTTTCTGGGGTCTCAAATATAGTAAATTTCACACATTCAAAACAGACAAGAGGAAAGATCTGGGACTTACAATCCAGTCAGCCTCACTTGACCTCTGAGAAGCTGATGGAGCAAATAATCCTGGAAGCCATTTCCAACCATATGAAAGGCAGGGAGGTGACTGGAAATAGTGAGCATGGATTTATGAAGGGCAAATCATGCTTAACCAACCTGATAGCGTTCTATAATGAGATGACTGGCTTGATGGATAAGGAAAGAGTAGTGGATGTTTTTTATCATTACTTCAGCTAGACTTTTATCATCCTCATAGACAAGCTGATGAAGTACAGGCTAGATAAATGGACAATGTTTCTATGTACTTATTTGTTTGGGTAATTATGAGCAGGTAGAACCACTGCAATACCTTGACAATATTGGAACTGTATGTGTAAGTTTTCAGTGATCCTTCTATACTGGCTTTGCTTTATTGTTAGAAATTTCAGGAGTACAAATAGATCTTGTAGTATTTTATGTTACTTCCTTTGGAATGAACTATTCTCCAAGATGTTCCCTGCTCTAAGATGTGCCTGTGGAATATCGCTGAGTTTGATCCTCATACAGGTTCAAGTATGGAGCAGATTTTTGCCCTTGCCTGGAGACACACACATGGTGACATGTGACAGCTTTGTGTACCTTGTGTTTTGTGTCCTAATTTTTTCTGATATACTGACACTAGCCTTGATATTCCCAGCTGTATCCTATTAATACATGACTAGACGAGACATCTTTGATCTTGTTACTCAACTGTGGAAACAAGTATGCTTAACCATCCCATACTGGTAAGCTCCCTATATCGAGCTGCCTTTAATACAAGCTTCAAAGTATAGTCCAATTCCTTTCAGTTGCCATTGTGCATCTGCAACAACCAGAAGAAAGAGCAGACTGACTGACTGCTTTCCTTTACATTGCTAATGCCAGACTGGACCACAGAACACTTTGCTTCCATCTGAATCTCTATCAGCTTTGTTGGGGACAGGGAGCAGAAATCCAGCTCCAGTCTGCACATTTGGTGAAAGCAGCAGGGGTTCTTTCATCTAATTCTGTGCTCTGCCTTACTTCTGCTTCTGCACAGAATTCCTTACTTACGCCTGCTTTTAGGCTGGACACTTTCCAGTCCTAAAGGACCCAGATTTGTCCTTGAACTGCTTGTCTAGTACTAACCTTTTGAGCTTAGTGTCTTTGTGAGAAAACCTCAAAATTGTGGAGGGTCTAATATGGCTAAGCAGCCAGAAGGCTTGCCCTAGCAAGGCTCTGAAGATTTCTTTGGTCTCTCCAACATGCCCTTCATGCTTCTGTAACATTCTCAAATCCCTCTACTGACTTTAGACCTGATTTTTTTTTCTTCTCCCTTTCTACAGACAGTTTCTTCCTTTCCTTCAAGAGCAACTAACTTAGACCATCTGATCACAGAATTGCTCCCTGCCTCTGTTGGAGTCAAGATGTTCAGGGATCTTCTGCTTTTTTTCCCTCTGGAGAAGACAAAACATCAGAGGGTAGATCTTCTGTAGTAACCAAAGATGGCAGCTAACTTGAAGGTCTCCAGCAAACCCTGACAGCCAGCATGCCAGCTGCCACAATGATGTGTAGCCTTTGATCATACTTTATTTATAGTCTTCTTTAATTGGTTTTTGAGCTCATATAATTTTGGAAAGAATGAAATTTATCATTCTGAGTCATGGTGGGGAACATCTTACTGGGTGGATGATTGGACTAATTTTAGACTCTGTCCCTTGGGTATATTTAGAAACAATTTCAGGGCTGGATTCTGTGACTTATGGTATGGAAGATAGCAGCCAGAGGATTGTTCAGTGGCCTTTATTAATTGGAATATCAAGCTAGATTATCTAAGAATTCCTTCTGCATTTAAAGTGACAGAAAGGAGTAACTTCTAGTCCTATAGAAATGTAAAAACCATTATTTTTTTTTCTGGACACCTCTTAAACCTTTCTGTTTCAGTCCATACTTTTGCAATGCCACTGTGGTGAAAGATGGTGGTGTAGTCTGAGAGCAGAATTTGACCTTCCATTCATTGCTTTATAACTTGATTGTTATTCAGTCTCCACACTCTCTGTATGGTCTCTGTCACTTCTAATGCATTAATGCTGCTTGTGTTACATTGGTATTCTAGAAGTCAAACAAATTTTGTTAGATTTTTAAGCTAACCTCTTGCAGTAGTGCTCATTTTATGTCAACAGGGCAAAGGATTTAATAAGAAATTCTGGCACTTTGACTAATGTAGTTTTTTATTTCTTTTCACTAATTTAATGAAGACAACCATTGTAGCCCTTCAGAAAACATTCTCAGCCTTAGGTGACCTTAAAGGTATGAGTAGACTGTCAAGTCTGAAACCAGAAGGGAGAAAAGAGTTTGCAAATTTGACTTGCAAATCAGTGAGGCTGGTCAGTGTTTTGAATAAGTATCCAGAATTTCTGTGCTACAAAGAAATGGATGGGCGAGAGAAAGTATCAGTGTCTACTCAAAGTTGTTTGGTGGAAGCTGTAGAGAACTGGAATTGCAGAGAAGTCTAACATAGCTGGAAAAGACAGCGATTTGAAGCAGACAGAATAGAGTAAGCCCAGTTTTCTGTCTAGCATCTACAGTCATGGTTGTTGATGATTACGGTTCATTTAGACAGATTCCTTTGAATTTCAGCAGTCCTTTACCTAGCAAAAGTAAAATCTTAAGGGTATAGGCATATGGTAGGACTACAGTCCACTTAGAGGGAAAGTGTTCTGTAGACCGGAGCACCACCGTTGAAGGAGGTAGTAGGGAGTAACGCTAGTAGTCCCACAGCGATGAATAACAATCTGCCAAATGTTCTTATATGCATATAGAAGAGATGCCAAATGACAGTTTCTTTAAATGTCCAAATTACTTTTAAGTGATGGCTTGGGTGTCATGATGAAATTTTTTGAGTTTTACTGTAATGGATTTTTTAATAGAAAAATTACTCTCAAGTTCAACAGCTTAAGAAAGGCAATGGGGCTTGTTATCTGATTTCATTGGTAACACTCCTACTGGCTATCTATGGTGTCCTAGTATGTTTTGGATGAAGGCATAACTCAAGATGACCTGTTTTTCTAATAAGCAGACACTTATGTAGAGATGCTAATTCATTAATTAGAGAATGTAGAATCTCCTATGGCTGCACTGTAAATAGTTTTGGGAACTCATCAGGGCATAGTAGCCTGAATGTTGCCACCTGGAGAATCTACCTGCCCTGCCCTTCCTCCAGCCCTTGTGCCTATCTCTTTTTGTGAGGATGCTGATATTTGTGTCCAAGGGATCAGGGAGCTGGTTGTTTCCGTTTAAGGGTCAGAGAGAGAGAGA
>NW_010194959.1:0-250 GCF_000695765.1 Mesitornis unicolor
CGCGGGGTGGGCACGGCAACACCCGCCGGCAGGGTTGGCGTGGTGGCACTTATGTCTGGATACCATCGCCAGTGTTGGCATGGTAACACCAGGCCCTGTGTGCCGTCACCACCACCAAGGTGGTCATGGCAACAATGCAGATGTGGCTGATGGTGTCAGCGCACCAAGGTCGCCGTGGCAATGGCAGACTGTCACCACAGCGCCGTGGTCACCTACCTGCGTGGTGAGCGGGACAACCAGCAGAAAGCCT
>NW_010194959.1:311-1404 GCF_000695765.1 Mesitornis unicolor
CGATGGCCGTGACCAGCGTCTCCAGCAGGCAGAACTGCACGTGGGTGGAGGTGGCAGAATGTCACCGCTGTGACCCCACCGTGCCACCCCATCCCAACTCCCTGGCCCCACCATGACCTACCTGTGTGCCCAGCCCCAGGAGGATGAGCATGAAGAAGAAGAGGATGGACCAGAGGGGCGAGATGGGAAGCAGGGTGAGGGCCTCAGGGTAGGCGACGAAGGCCAGGC
The DNA here is from genome assembly GCF_000695765.1 of Mesitornis unicolor. NCBI lineage: Eukaryota > Metazoa > Chordata > Aves > Mesitornithiformes > Mesitornithidae > Mesitornis > Mesitornis unicolor. The sequence goes on from NW_010194959.1 coordinate 540, forward strand.
CGGGGCCGTGGTCAGCCACCTTGGACACATCCACCCCCAAGTGGTTGGCCATGAAGCCCAGGATAGAGAAGATGACGAAGCCGGCGTAGACGCTGGTGGCGCAGTTGGTGATGCTGATGATGATGCTGTCCCTGTGGGGAGAAGGGTCAGGGCCAGCAGTGGGGCTGGAGGACAGCGGGGGACCTGGAGGGTCTGCAGCCAGGCACTCACCGGTAGCAGTTGTTGTGGAACTTGTTGTAGGAGGCCATGGTGATGAGCCCACCCCATGCACAGCCCAGCGAGTAGAAGATCTGCGAGGCCGCATCACCCCACACCTACAGCAGTGGGGTGGTCAGTGCTGTGCCCGCCGGCCCCGTTCCCCGCTGACCACCCCTCGTCCCCGCTCACCTTGGCGTGGAGGATCTTGTCCCACTGGGGTGTCAGGTAGTACATGATGCCGGTGAGGGCCCCAACGAAGAGGATGGTGAGCACCACGTAGGGGAAGGTGGCCGTGAAGTACACCACCTGCGGGTGGCACCTCGGTGTGGCGGGGCTGGGGACAGGGGGGCAGGGACATGGACAAGCGGTGTGTCCTGGGACAGGGCGCGTGGTTATGGATGGGGGGGAAGGGGCTACAGAGCAGGGGAGGGCTTGTGGTCCATGGGGAGGGGCTACGGCCGCATGGGAGCTGTGACCCTTTCCCGGAGGAGGAGGAGCACACAGAGGGTGAGGACCTTAACCAAAAGGGGAAGGGCTATGCCTAGAGGGCATGGGGTGCAGAGGGAGGACATGAGGGTACCTTCCCCGAGGACTTGACGCCTTTGATGAGGCAGAGGAAGACGACGACCCAGGAGACGCCGAGGCAGCCCAGGAGGGGCAGGCGCGA
>NW_010194959.1:1440-2942 GCF_000695765.1 Mesitornis unicolor
TGCGCGGGAGGCAGCTGGAGTCAGCGAGGCCCCACCGCCACCATCACCGTCACCGCCACCACCTCCCCTGTACCCCAGCCCCGGTACCTCCAGTACTCCTCGCTGGGGCTGGTGCGCTTCTGGGTGGTGTTGAGGAGGCGGGTGAGGTTGAGGGCGGCGTTCCCGTCCAGCACCCCCACGCAGTCGGGCGTGTTCCAGGGGTTGCTGCAGTACGTCCAGGGCAGCACGCGCGTCATGGACACAAAGAAGTAGTAGAAGGCAATACAGATCACCACGTTGTAGTAGATCCCGATGTACGTGGACACCACCATCATCCCGTAGCCCACGCCTGGGAACAGCACCGGGGAGGGGTGAGTGGCACGGTGCGGCACGGTGCGGCACGGCCCGCAGCACGCAGTGTGAGTGGCCATGGCACCAGGTGCATGGGATCCTCTCCCTTCAAGCAAGCCCGTTGGTGCTGAGGGACCTCTGGGACACAACCCTTGGGGTCTGCAGCCCTGGAGAGCCACTGGGTGGAGGTGTCTCCTGGCTGTGGTGACTTTAGGGTTGCAGCTACGTGGTGGCACACGACAGAGGCCACGCAAGCAGAGGGAAACACAGGCTGAGCACACCACGGTGCTGAGCACGTAGGAGTGTGCACAGGCTGCCCACGCTCAGCTGTGACACATGGGCACGTCACCCAGCAGGCAGCGAGCAGGCGTGGGAGCCCACCCATGTGCCAGGAGGGGCACCCGGAGCAGGGCCCAGCTGTGGCAGAGCCAGCACCCATGAATGTGGGCACATCACCCACTGCCTAAAGTGATGGGAGAGCCCACAGCCAGAGGGGCCATGGGGACATACAGCGCATTCAGGGGACACAAGTGGCCTCTGCAAGAGGGACACGTCAGGGACACGTGTGGCGTGTGCAGGGATGCATGTGTAATGTCTGCAGTGGATGCCAGTGCGGGGCTGGGGTGTGCACAGATGCACTGCGGGTGTGAGGACGTGTGAGATGCATGCAGGGGACACCAGGCGGGCTGTGTGTGCAGCCCAGGGCGGGTGTGCGCACAGGGGTCCCGTGCAATGCAGGCAGTGACGCATGTGCAAGGTGTGCAGGGCCATGCGACGTGCCAGAGGTGCCCGCACAGGGGACACACAGGGTGCAACAGGGCCTGTACCATGAGATGCGGTCGGTGCCAGCAGGCACCCCGCGGCAGCGTGTGCCGGTGGGGACAGGCAGCCCCTTACCTTTGAACATGGGGCTGACCCTCCAGACGCCGAGGCAGCCCTGGCTGGCGAACTGCCCGAAGGAGAGCTCCATGAAGAAGAGGGGGATGCCGCAAAACACCAACATGATGAAGTAGGGGAACATGAAGGCACCTGGCGGGCGGGAACCAGAGGGTGAGAGTGGGCAATGACGCCAGGCACGGACACATCCCCATGCCCTGCACCACCCCAGCAAGCCTGGGGCCTGCGAGTGCTGTGTAGGGCTGGAGCGTATGCCCCAACCCTTGCCCTGGGGT
>NW_010194960.1:0-9027 GCF_000695765.1 Mesitornis unicolor
GCACCGGGGGCAGGGATTAGGAGATGGCAGAGAACGACCGTCTTCACTGACTGTGGGCGGCTGCTCCGTGCTGAGGGCCGTTGTGTTGCTCCCCGAAGCGTGCCCGAGAACCGAGAGGGAGAGCGAGCACCTCCGCCCCCGCCGTGTCGCACCTCGGCGGGCGAGGCGCTGTCCCCACACAATGGGGGCCGCTTGAGGAGGCGTTTTGGGTTGGTTGGTTTGGGGTTTTTTTGTTTGTTTGCTGTGGGGTTTTGTGTTTTTGGTTGGGTTTTTGTTTGGTTGGTTTTTTGGTTGTGTTTGTGTTTTGTTTTTTTTAAGCGGGATGACAAGTATCTGGGTTTACTTATCTGTGTGATAGGAACTGGGCCCACTGCATTGAGTCTTCTGATTTTAACTAGTATCTCAGCAACACTAGTTTTTTAGAAGACGACTTTTAAAAATAAAGCCATTTTGTTACTAAAATACAACTCCAGAACCTCTGAACACTACAGAAAATTAAAGAGATATGGCTGCTTCTTTGTGCAGACTATTCCGTTATCCAAAACAAACCAAATTACACAGATTGATGTCTGCATAGCCTTACTACACTCCTTAGTCTTCCATTTTTTCCTCACGACAGCCTTTTTAATGACAAATAGCATAGACTTCTCTTAGGCCTTTTAGACTTGGGCTCCAAGCATCACAGTAGCTGCTACTAGTGGATATTAATCCTGGTCAGGCTGATCAGTGAACAGGGTGCTTTTCCATTCCAGTGGAAGCATTGAAGGGAGAGCAGAGCAACTATAGAGTGAACAAGTCAACCCCAATTCTGTTACTCCATAGAGCCCTGTAATGAACCAGGAACCCATGACCCTTATGACCACAGTGTGCATATACAAACCAAAAGCAGTCGGCGGGCAGGGGTGTGCGTTCGGAAGGCTTTCCAAGGCCTGGATGAACTCTTGAAATGATGAGACACTGAAGGGCTACGCAGCTTGTGAATGCCAGGGAGACGTGCCACATGAAGCAGCAGCTTGCCAAGTGCACGCGTAGCATGAGAAAGAGCAGAGGAGGATGCGAGATCCAAGATTTCAGCACCCTGATAAACAACCAGCCTGGCCTGCAGCCTCCATGCTGAGGGTTATCGTTTTATAACATTTCAGACATACTGCCAGTGCGCTGAGAAACAGGAAGCAGTTAGACCATGGCTATTCATGGAGCTTGTTAAATGTACGGTAACTGAAACGAGGTTTTAGTCAAGGACTTTTCACAAAGCTGTCCAATAAGGCACTAATGAGCACATTTGCTCAGTGATTTCTCGTTAAATATAATGAACATCAGGTATTCTATATCAGATTGCCCTGATTAATGAGGTCTTACTAAAATACGTTCCTGGTAACTTTTGTTATTACTGGATCATGTGTATATGCACTGGAAAAAAAATAAAGACTAAAGATTCAATTTTGGAATGCTAGGCTTACAGCATAAAGTACTTTCAATAAATTTCTACTGGCAAATATTTTTTTCAATTCTGCTTTGTCTTATTACAACAAATCGAGCCAACTTTGACTTTCCTTAATATCTGGTGCTACCTTCAGATACGGATCTCGAAAGTAATCCAAAGTCATTCAGTATATCCTGCACAGCACCAACCAACACCACACATTTCCTTGTCATGCATGTAAAAACTTTAGTTTGAAAGGGGGATATTTTTCATGCTTGGCTCTGACCTTGTGACTGTCTCCGTTCAGGCAGAATTCTGTGTCCAGGAAGGACTTGTTCAAAGAACGCTCTTTGTGGAGCCAGCTGCAGGACAAGCACCTATTCAGCCTCTCTCTGTACTCTGCTGTTCCTCCGCATGCAAGAAACAAAAGCAATGCAGCTACAAATAGGTATCACTGACAGGGGCAAATTAAATTGCATTTTCTTTTTATTGAAGCACACTGTGTTTTCTTTAGAGCATCTACAGAATCATACAAATACACTTTTTATTGCTTAAGCATTTTCTTGTTCCTTAAAAGTTGCTGTAGTTCTAGCAGCTAACACTGTTATGATTACAATACTGAACATACCCAATAATAGACGGCTACTTTCACTATACATTGCAAAAGTAAGAAGTTGATGGCTTTATCGTGTAGCTTTAATAGTGTCTAGTCATGCCGGGGAATGTCTCAAGCTGTGCTTGTAATTTTTACTTCTGCAACACACAGATTTTCTTAGCAGTACTTTCAAGTACAAAGTTGACATCTAGCCAGAAAGGCAAATCTACCTCCCCCTGTTGATATGAACTATTTTCATTATTGAGTAGGGTTGGGTGAAGCTGTAAGATGAAAGGATTCAGGATGTTCTAAACTTATGTGAATGAATTTATTTATTTTTTTAAATATAACCTGCATTTTTGGAACTATATTAGTACACAATCTACTTCCTGTACCATTATTTCTTATGCATTAGGAGATGAATGTGCACATACTTCTAGCTGCCAAAAGCTCTTTCAGGTCTTTGCTGGTGGTGGGTTTTTGTGTGTGGTTTTCTATTTTAAACTGGATTCTCATTCATCACACTTTTCTTTGCAAATATAGTACAGTAGGGTCTTAAAGCTTGTCCCTTAAATTCCTTGGAATGAAACCTTAGAAAGAAGAAAACTTGAGTTAATCAAGGAAAGGCCAGTGCCTTCTTGGAAGGACATGTAGAAAATTAAGAGATTAAAAGGATCAGATCAGCCCTAGGCATGCAGAAAGGAGAATGTGCATGCAAGGGCTACCTGCTATCAACACATGCTGTATCTGGAAGAATTAATTAATTTTAAGAACTCTACTAATACAAGAGGATGTTTTAATAGTGGCTCAGATAAATGAGGTGTTGTGAAAGGCAGCCTTTTAGTGATTGAGTATCTAAAATGATTGAGATTTGGAGTACAGCTGTGCTCTTTACAAAGCCTGATAGGCATCAGAACTGCTTTTGCATCTCTTGGCTTCGTAAGTGACCAGGACAAAATTGTGTTAAATAGTGCAGAAGACTTTCTGAGTAACAGATCCCAGAAAACTTGAAGCAAGTTTTGAGATAACCCCAGCACTCAGAGTATTCTTACCCTGTTAAAAGCACTGCCATGTATTTTACAGAATGTCAGGATATTCTGAGTTACTTTCGGTAAAACATTTAAAATTGATGTTTTTATAGGTCAAATTATCTTAAGTACCCTAAATGTTCCCCTGCAGCAGCAATCTAATGCATGAGCTCTCATGAAAAGACCGTGCAAGTGTTAATTCAGAGCTCTGAATGCAGTCCCATTCAGAGAAAAACTTGAAAAATCAGACCTGAATATGTTATCTTTGAATATTTCTAAATCTCAAGAAAGAAAAAAAATGCTTTTTAATACTGTTACTAGCAGCATAACAAGCAAAATATGCTGTCATCTAGAGCATAAACATTGGAATGATTCAGAATAATTGCAATCCTCCAATTAATTTCATGCATAAAGTAAACACACTCACTTGCCATCTATTAAGAATGGAAATTTTTTGTTCCAGAGCTAGTCAGACCTTGAATTCCTGGGTCCAATTCAAAAAAATAAGTCTTTAATTCAAAATTCTCTCAAATTAGGAGTTAATTATTGTGATTTGGACAGGAAATTCTGATTCAGGTACTAACCTTGAAATTCAGATTCTGAATTCAGTTTTGACCATAAAATAAATCATTACTCTAAATTTATGTTACCACGTGCATTTTATAAATTAAAATTTATTGACTGAATGGAGGTGTTTGCCAAATTTGATGGTAGCTTTGTACAATTACCTATCTGATCACGTTTGGAGGCGGGGTGTGACGCCTGACTGTCTAGTCAACTGCAGTAAAGCTATAGACTGTAATCCTTCAATTCAGAAACACCCCAGAACGTTCCTGTTAATACTCGTCTCGCTGCAAGATTTGCTACAAATCTGTGCTGGTTAAAGCTATGTATTGGTTACACAATTTAAAGTTACCCTATTAAGAAAAGAATTACACTAAATCAATGTCAAAGAAGGTTTACACAGTTCCCACAGGAATTCCATTTATAGTCTAATTTCCACAATCTAAGTGAAATTAATTTTGTAGTCCCAATTTAATTTTAGGTTTACAGGTCAGTCTTGGCACCTACATCTAATGTAAGTAATACATTACATGAACTTCTGATGAATTAAAGGTGCTAGACTTAAACCAGTAATGATCAACAGGCTCCTCATAGAACACACAGGCACAATGAGAAAAGTGTAAGATCAGACTCCAATGAAAACATTATTAAAATTCTCTTGTGATATATATTAAAAAGGGGGGGGAGGGGGACAACCCCAACCCTTCTGTTCAGTATCACAGCTGCAGGACAGAACACACTACCAAAAGTTCAATTCAGGAAGGGTGGGCCTTTGCACATTTTGTTCAAAATACTGCGTTCTCCTTTGATCTCAGTAAAATCCCCAAAACAAAAAACCCCAAAACCAGACCTGAGAGTCTGAAGAGAGGGCCTTGGATTCCTGTTTATGCTGGACCATTCTCACCAATCGCATTTACCACTCCTCCATGAAGTGCTTCTGAGTTTCAAGCCAAGTCACCTACAAACCTGCATCTGGCCCTCCCTGCCTGTCCCAGGGAGGGAGAATGGACACAGGGAACCACATTGAACCTAATGCTCTCCAAGGCACCAGCCTCATAAAACATGAGGTGTGGGATGGATTTCTGTATGTGTAGATGGTAGATGAGAACATGAAGCAGAAAGCCATTATTGGCTGTAACAACATAAAATAATCACACAGCCTTCCATTCTCTGCAAGAGTTTTGTAGCTGCATTTTCCTTTTCATAAAAATGTCTCTTTTCCATGTCAATATATTAAATATCCATGGTAACAGCAGGGGACAACCAATTGATTCTTTATCGTAAGTGGTGAAAACAACAGTACAATAAACGGTGAATAAAAGGACAAGATAAAAACCACTTTTGCGGTATTACATTTCACTTGAGCAACAGGAGCTACCCAGTATTTTAGACATAAATGAGATATTTACATTACTGGTATCTACGTAATAAATTCTTTCTTACCTTTCAAACTGTGTCCTTAACTGTGCCGTATTAAAAAAACCCAACCCAACCCATCAAAACACTAAGGTTAAGCCTATCTGGGAAAGTCCACCTATTATTCTAAAAGCCACTTACATATACACAAAATAATTTTCAAAGTAGAAAAAACAAAACTTGTGACTGTGTTTGCCTTTTGCTGTTGCAAGTGGCCAGCTAACTGTTCCTCCAGATCTCTGGCTGTCTTTTTGTGCTACACACAGACCAGCTCTCAGATTGCATCCCTGGTGTATCAGCCATGATTACCTCTGCAGACCTGAGACAAACCCAGACCTCGCAGTTTTAGTCTCCTGTGAAGTCAATGGCACTAAGTACTGACCACAAAACACTTACTTAGCACCGAACCATTTAATACAAAATAGATCTTAAGAAGAATAAACCAGTCAACACAGTTGCCTTTCCTTCTGTATGACTTACCAGTCCGTTGCTGCAGAGGGGAAGGCCCAGGTTCTCCCAGCCTCTTCTGCACAATCTGCTGCTGTGTTACATTATTTTTTTCCATTAGTCTCTGCCAACTTTTTCATCCTCTGATTTTTATTTCTCAGCCTGACAAACCAGCTGCATCCCTTGGAACTGAAGCTATCATTTTGTAATTACCGCCGCATGGGTTTAGTCACATATAGCTAACCCAGGGGAACCACTGAATTGCCTTTTATTCCTTCATCAGCCAGCTCCCTATTAAGTTAGATCAATACATCTATACAGGAAAGTAATACAAAGTAGCATAACCCATTGTATAGTAACTTCCTCTCACCACCCTGGCCACATACAGTGTTCATAAAATTATTACAACTTGGTATTCTTCAGCTATTACTCAATGCTGGCTACACTGGCAAAAATCAATTCCTCCTTCACAAGAAAATATAAAATTACTAAGCAATAAAAGGGCCAGGTCCTGTCAGATGATTCGGGAAAGAAGACTTCAGCCTCCAGTTTCTGTTGTACTAAGCACAATGCAAAATAAAGATCAATGTGATGAAAGAAGAGCTCATACAAGTAAGCCAATCTTCTGTACACTACTAAGCCACATTAAAAAGCCTTTTAATCCCCTATATCTGACAATGCCTGCTGTTTTGAGCCCCAGAGAGTTATTTCATTCAGACTTTGTCAGAGAAATCTTTTTAAAGCCAAGCATGGCCACCTGATTTTCATGTCTCCTATGTCTGTACACCAATTCACGGAGCTGCCCAAGTGTCGCGGGTCACCTTTGGACTCAGCAGCCACAAAATAAATGGGTATGCACACATTCTCCTTGAAAGAGACGTGGAAAAGACTTACAAAGGAGATGATACTCACCCCTAAGTTTCCTCCTAAACCACACGTACATCTGGACCTTTAAAACTGATCCTCAATTCTACTCAAATTACTGGACCCAAGTCTTCAAGGCTCTTTTTTACAGTAACGCTGTGTGTTGATGGTCAAATAAGCACCATGGTAAACCCAGACTAGGAGCAATATTGAACCTAGCTAGGACAGGTGCATGTAGGAAGCAACAACACAGTCTTACTACAGTAAGGATCTAACAGGCAGCTGCTCCGAGAAACGCCTCTTTCATGGTGAACGTGACCAATTAAGGTGGTATTTTCTACATTATTTCTTTTTTGAAACAGGAAACCAAAAGGAATGGCCAGGTCACCCTTCATCATACACTCCATATCTAGAAGAGCTGAACACCCAGGGCTACTACTGGAGGAAAATTATATTTGGTAACAGCTGCCCTGGAGATAAATTTTCCACAAGCAACACCCACTACATGAAAATAATTACCAGGTTTGGCCCTTGCAGCTGATAAGCAGCAGATCAGTCTTGTGGATGGATTAAAGGAGCTCAAAGAATATTTGCTTTACATTATAGCTGTTACCAAACGCTCTGGTGGCCCAGTCAGCTGCTAGGAGCTGCCACGGGGTAAGGCCTGGCTGTGTTTCTGGTATGCGAAGGCTGGAGGAGCAGCCACAGCAGGAACTGTCCAAACCAAGGATGTCTCTGCTTTGTCCTTGGGGAATGGCACAAATCATGTGGAGCATCACAGCGGGCAGCAGCATCTAAAAATGGAAAAGATTATTAGGTCATTTAATACCTCTTCTATCCAGGGGTGAGACCTACGTTTTCTAAAATGAAATCTTTGAAGCCCTAATTAAATGTAGTCAATCTTCATTAAAAATAAACTAGGTTAATGTTTATGAGAGGTGTTTCTTGTGCTACATAATATCTCACTGCCTCATTTAAGGACATCTCTAGAAATACTTTGAAATACAATTCAGCTGGCTTCTTCTGCCCATTGCTTTTAATTTTCAGAGTATTCTGAAATCACTCCTATTTATAGTTTTGAAAATGACTTGCTGGCAGTAAGCCAAAATTGTTTAGGCCCAAATCATGACCTTCCTTTAAACTGCTATAACCTGACTCAAGTAAATCGAATTTCCTTCGCACGGTTTCTGTGAGGAGGGGTGGGTGGAGAATTGATGTATTTTTGACACACCCAAAGACCAGTATCTGCTTCTTTCCTCAAGCCTGGCTCAATGGCAAGAGTTTCCCCCCCAAGAAGCGTGCATCCTGTTAACCCTCCACGTTCACATCTGTATTCATCTGCTCACGTCCCTCACTACAGAGAGAGAGGTAGAGAAGCCCAAGGGTTCCTCTACCCAATGGATGAGGCTATGTACAAATAAACTTGTCTGAAGCTCTTTAAAAATATGCAGTCTGTGAGATGAGTTCTGTTCGTGCCAGGATATTGTTGGATCAGGCCTGTGAGTGAGCAGTCTGGTCCAATTTTCATATATTTCAAGGTCACTTATACTCCTGCAGTAGCATGAGTGTAGCAGGACGTTAATGTAACTGTGAACTGGGACAAATGTATTTCTGGATTTCTGTAGCCTGCTAAATGCATTGTAAATGCCTAGAATTAAGAGGCTAACTTAAAAAGGAAAGTCTGATGGAAAGGAGCAAAAGAACGTTATTATGTAGCTGCAGCTTAAGCTGCAACAAAATATGTAACAAATGTGAGGTGTGGTTTCAACATGGGCTCTGATTGTTCAGGATTACATTGATGGGGATGCTGTATAACAGGAGAGAATCTGACATGTGGGACATAAATATTCTCATCACCATCATTTACTAAACTATATATTCCCTTTGGAAGCATCCCAGGCAGCATTAAATCCATTTTGTTATAACTTGTTCCAGCCCAATTAGGAATTTTAATTTTTTTATTGTTTAATGGCATTTACTTGAATGCCTCGTATTTACTGAGCAAAATATCTTGCTTTTGACAAGAATTGTCTAATAAAGTTCTCAGTGTGCTGCAGGATGGAAACAGACCAGAGGACAAAGTCTTCTTTGCAGAGACTTTCTGTACACAAAGTTAAGCATTGGTAGCTTTGTGTTTTCCCTGCTAATTTCCCTGCTAATGGTAACAAATGGTAACCAGTCTTCAAAAACAGCGACAAGAAACATGAGTGAAACATACCAAATTCATTTTCATTGGTTTAACAAAATGGGTCAAGACCAGTGCTGAGGGAAGTAAATATGTAAATAAAGATGTAGTAATACCCATACCATATTTACAGCACCAATTACGGCTAGCAAGAGGTTGGGCTTTTTAACTAAATCAAAGCAAAGCAAGCCAGACCCGCCCCCCCCTCATGTAAGGGGGGTCCGCTGGCTTTAGCTCCCTGAAACTGCCTCTGATCACCACCGCACCGACTGCAGCGGGGACCGGATCACCCCACTGCAGCCCGGCAGTCCGCGAAGGCCGCTCGGTGCCGCAGCAGAGACTGGGACGGGAGTTTTGACCGGACCGCCAGCTTACCTGGCGCGCTGCCCGGGCCAGGAAGCGGCACCCGGGACGCCAGTATCCCGGCGGGCCGTGGCGGAGGGCGGCTTCTCAGTCCCCCCCTCGGCATCTCCTCCGTCCCCGATACCCGACTGCGGGACGCACT